>NC_064752.1:50071611-50371611 GCF_011397635.1 Epinephelus fuscoguttatus
GAGTAATTCGCTTCACTCGTGCCCGGTGTGAACGCAGTTTTAGGAATACATGTTGATGCAGCATTCATTCAAATAAAACACAAGAAGCTTGTGCTGTAGAGAAAGGATCAACACTTAGTGAAAAACCTAAGCCCTATGATAAGCCTAATATGGCAGGGCTTAACTATACAAACCAATGAGCAGTGATAACTAGCATGTCTTTGGGGTCATCGGGTGGGAACCTCCTTTCACCAGTGTTTCGTCTAGTTGGTCCCACAACACCTCCAGGAGGCTAGATAGTGATCTCTGGCGTCCCAGAGACAGTCCCCTAATGCCAGGTCTCACTGCTCCCCTCCCTGCACCAACCCAATAACCTCCTTTACCTTACTTATGCATGGCTTTCTCAGCCCAAACAGCACTGCCACCTTCAACCAAACCCAGGCTCCGTACATGCGAGCTCTAGGTAGAAGCAGGATTGATACTACCTTTCCTAGCACATTCACCATACTCTATTTCACACGCTACATAGCGTAACTCCAATATAAGCTAAAGTTAAAGGAGCTAAATAAACTTACAGGATCAGCAAACACACTCACCTTGCCGCATGGCCTCAAACAAAATGGATTCAAATAGGCCACTCCCACACTTAAATAACCTTCCTCTTCCTGGACTTCCTCCTTACTTACACATGGCTTTCTCAGTCCAAACAGCACTGCCACCTTCAACCAAACCCAGGCTCCATACATGTGAGCTCCAGGTAGAAACAGGGCTGATACTACCTTTCCTAGCACATTCACCATACTCTATTTCACACGCTACATAGCATAACTCCAATATAAGCTAAAGTTAAAGGAGCTAAATGAACTTACAGGATCAGCAAGCACACTCACCTTGCCGCATGGCCTCAAACAAAATGGATTCAAATAGGCCATTCCCACACTTAAATACATCCTCTTCCTGGATTTCCTCCTGAGAGGAAGTGGATCTCCTCACCTGATCTCAAGGAGTTATGTGCCCTGTTTAGTAGTTCCCCCTGCTGGCCCCCAACTGACATTACTTCTTCTCTTATAGATAAACTGGCTTCATTTAATTGCTTCATCTGACATTTCCCTCACTGCTTCCTCAAACTCTGTCCCCGCACTCTGAGTTCCCCCAGGAGCGAGACAGCTGATCTTGCTATGAATCCCCTACACCCCACTTCCACTGGACAAATCCTAGTCTTCCATCCTCGCTGCTCAGCTTCTGCTCCTAAGTCTGCATATCTAAGCCTTTTCTTTCATAGGCTTCTTCCACTGAGTCTTCCCAAGGAACTGTCAGCTCAATGAAATAAACTATCCGTTGACTCAATGACCACAACACTATGTCAGGCCTCTGCCTGGTACAAACTAGTCTAACAAACTAACAAACTATAATTACAGATGTCACTGCTGCTGCACAACTATCTATGTCATCTTCAATCGATATTCTTTCAGCAGACTCACTACAGCATTTCCTGAATTTTTCCATGAGTTCTTCAACTACTTCTCCATTTATGTCTGTATGTTCACTTCCCCAGAGAGTGCTATGAGCATTAAAGTCTCCACACCAAATTTCTCTTCTACCAACATATTCTGAGATTTGAAATGAAATGAAATGTCTGCATTGACAATTTCTTACAAGGACTGTAGTAATTGACTACCTTAATGTCTCCTCTGGGACAAGCCATTTCTATCGCTACACATTCATGTTCATTTGTTACCTCAACTCTTCTATATGCTATAGCATCCTTAATAAATGTCACACATCTCCCACTTTGTTTGTTGATTCTGTTATATCTAACCAAGCTGTAACCTGGCATAATAAAGTCCAAGTGTGGCTTTAACCATGTTTCTTGAATGCAGATAACATCAGGTTTAACTTCCAGATCATCTACAACCTTTCAAAATCTAAATTCCTGCCCATTAGAAATTAAACTTCTGGCATTCCACTGGAGGATATGTATTACCATAAGGATAAGGATACTAATCACCTTGAGACAATCCATCATAGTTTGCAGGATTCAAAACCTCATGTTACACATGTGACATCTTTTATCTCCAATATCTCTATTGCAGATTCGCAGCCTCTACAATTGTCTTAATTCTGTCACTTTTTTTCTTTTGTTGCATTGCCATATTAACCGCTTTGCAGATAAAAGCAACAAAACTGATTTTATCCAGAATCATTGTGTTCTGATTAATCTTCTTTAAATATGGATTTGTCTCCATTTGGCTGTGTTTTGGTGTGGTAGGTGGTGTATCCATTACATGTGTAGTCTCAGACTTCCTACCGCTGTGTACCACATGTGTATTGCTGGATCTGGCTAGCTCCCCTTCCTTCACCTTTTTAACTGCATCAGCATAAGATACCTGATTAGTTACCTTATATTTCTGCACTTCTCTGGCTTGCCTTTGAACAGGACATCCTCCATGCAGCACTATGATCACTGCCACAGTTACAGCATTTAGTCTTTGCATTTTTGTCACACTTTCCATATTCATGTTCATCTCCACATCTTGCACATCTTAGTTTTCCTTTACATTATCCTGCAGTGTGTCCCATTCTTTGACACCTAAAGCAACGCATTGGTGCTGGTATAAACTCCCTGACATCATACTGTAGCTCAAATATTCCATTCTTACTCTCTTGGGCATCATATTTTCAAACTCAAGGAATACTGATTAAACTGTCCGTTTTCACACCATTTCTTTGTGTTTTCATTCTTGTCACTTTCACAACTTTCCCTCCTTTCACTTCCTGGATTATCTCATCCATCTTCATTTCCAATGGGACATCATAAATCACTCCTCTAAGTTTTGCTGCTACTCCAGGGATATGAGCACTGATCCTTTCTCCATTCAGTGTTTCAGCTTTAAGAAATCTATCTCTTTGCAGTTTATCTTTAGCAAATATCAGTAGTCTTTAGTTGCTTAGGAATTTTGCAAACTTGATTTTACCCATTTCTTTTTCAATTGCTTTCGTAATTTTAACTGGGTGAAAGTGTCCTCCTTTTTTGAGTGTCACTATTACTTTCCATTCAACTTCATCCTCCCTCCTCAAGCTGGCTGACTTAACTTTCTATCATCTCCCTCCAAGCTAGAAGTCTATGGAGCTTTATCCCTATCTTTATTCAAGAGAGTGGTCTATCAGTTTGAGAGCATTATTTATTGATTTCACGTTCAAAAACCCTGCCCTCGCACTCAAATAGCCTCTGCTTGCACTTGGATCTACTCTATTTCTGCTCAAACTGTGTGCTCGCACTCAGATACAATGTTGCATGCATTCAGATACCATGTTGCTTGCACAGATTTCCTGCTCGAGCTTCGGCTTTTCTCCTTGCGCCCAAACTGTTTCTGTGCACTCGTGGAATTTCTGCTCTCAGATTTCTGCCCTGCGCTTGGATTTTTTTGTGTAACAACCCTGTCAAAATTCCCCAACCAACAGAATGCCAGATTTACTGTTGACCAATGAAATGATCCCTGCCTCCTTGTGGGCGCGCTCGCCTTAGTTTTACAGCGTCCCGGCCGGATGGGTACTCTTTAACCGGGTTCATCCACTCCCACCCATATATTTATATATATGTGTATATATATCGTCATGGCTGTGATTCAGTCATGGGCACCGTGGCACGAGGCCGCAGGCCGAGTGTTGAAGACACTTACAGCCGTATGACGATATACAGTACAACGTCACAACCTCTCGTGATATTGCTTTTATACAACAGTTCAACAACAGCTTAAACAGCAATGCTGAGTAAGGAAATGTTAACAAAAAGTGATGAAATAAATGATTTAAGTATGTTATGTAGCTCCGTGGAAAAAAACACAGTTCCCCCAGTCTGTTGCCAGGCAACGCAGCACACACGCCAGGAACTCACAAGCTACTTTGTATTTACATTGATCTGCATCTGTGTAACTTCGTCCAGTTCGGCTGATGAAACGTTGGCAAACCTGGATGTTGGCACAGCCGGATTCAAACACACCGGAGGTCTGCACAGAAGAGTCCTGGCTTTCCTTTTCCTCGTCCTCTCCTGTTGACCACTCATAATTTAATTCAAATGTAATTTTGGGGAAAATATCCATCTTCTTGGTGTAACGCTAGTGTCAGTTTGCGTCAATGTAGCGAGTGTGACAGCTGGTTAATTAGCGGTTGTATTTATATTTATAACACCTGTGAGCGGAGTGATTTTACTGTTACAAGTCCCAGTGATGTTGTACTCTATCACTGTTACAAGTCCCAGTGATGTTGTACTCTATATCAGCACTCACCCCAGATAGCACACCTGGCCGATGTCGGCCCGATGAATCAAGTTTAGATCATTAACACATAGCAGGGAGAATGTTTGCTCATTGCCAAGACGTTGCTGAGTCGTCAGCCTTTAATCGAAAATGACCACCACGCGACGTTCAAACGTATTCATATGCTTCGTTATCTACGACCATTATTCATTTAAGTCGGACTTTTCAAACGACAAATAGGCTATTTCACCATTCAATGTGAGAAATCAATGCTTACATTCAAAACTAGCTTGACTGTTACCATATTTCGTGTGTAAGTGTGCACAATGAAGAGACAAAAGTCAGTTTGACAAACTTTATTTTCAGATTTCCACAAACAATATCTGATGGCCAGTCCGCTTCTCCTGGCAGCCTGCAAGAGAGAAAAGATGATGAGCACATAACTTCAAGAAACAAATCCCAACTTCACCACTGTATTTTTTTTTATTTTTGTTAGCATTTCAGCTGTATTTTAGCCAGATTGAATGAATGCTTTGGGTCCGTCACTCTCCTTAATTTATTGTTGAAACGGTTAAATAACAGGATCCGACGTTAACTCCATTAACTGTTAACAGCAGCTCAACAATCAGTCCTTCATCTCGGAAACAGTGGTTTCAAAACTGCGCTATTACCTGTAGCCACCAGGGCGGTTTGCTTTGCAGAGGAGGAGGAGACCTCGACTGATAAATTGCCCATAAAATCACATTAACAACATACCGAAGGCATCCTTAAACTTCACTATTTGACCTCCGTGGTCCTCTCCATTCCTTTCACCCACAATTGAGCACCCGTTAGAGGATACACCGTGTCGGCCCGCCCGGCCTGACCTCTGCGCTCCTCTGCGCTACGCCGCACTTGAGCATCCGTCCAGGCTGGGGAGGTCAGGCCAGGGGGCCACGGAGGTCAGGCCCAGGCAGGACCATAGGTGAGTGGATCCCAAGTCTCAAGCCCTGCCCGGGACCATGGGTGGCAGCTCCAGGCACTTCCACTTTAACCCAAAACGAGTGCTCACGATAACCAGATGAGCAGATAACGTCAGCTAGGGAAAATAAAATGAAAACACCACAGTTGTAGCCTGTTAGCTAATATGAGCTAAACTAGCTAACAGCTAACGAAAGATAACAGCTGGTGGGGACCTGTGCTATATACACCCAGTCGTGCCTCACCAGGAGCCTCTTTTAACGGTCACAGAATAAACAACAAAGCTATTTTCTGCCAGTTTATTCCAGTTAGCTTACCTGAAACCAACTGCTATGAGATGTCCCGCAAGCTCAGTTCCAAACAAACACTGCAGAGATGAAATTCTGCCTTCTGTGGCGACTTCCGTATGTGGCCGGGTACATTCTACGGCACTGGGCCGACCCAAAGCCGATGCAACAGAGACGTTTGATGAGCTGGGACAAAAGAGTATTAAATTTAAAGATATCACATATATATGGTGCACGTGTGTAAATGAACAGTCCCTTTATTCAAAAAGTGGTAAAGCAAGAGGGAGAATATTTAATTTACAGGGCTTTCCCTGGAGGGTGTGAGTGGATGAACCCGGTTAAAAAGTACCCATCCGGCCGGGACGCTGTAAAACTAAGGCGAGCGCGCCCACAAGGAGGCAGGGATGAATTCATTGGTCAACAGTAAATCTGGCATTCTATTGGTTGGGGGATTTTGACAGAGTTGTTACACAAAAAAATCCAAGCGCAGGGCAGAAATCTGAGAGCAGTGTTGGGAATAGAATGATTTTATGCATTTTACTATCAGTTGTGTTTCACTATATAAGTTTTAGATGTGTGAACAATGAGAATACTAAGATGATTTCAGCTGATCTGAATGTGTTTGCTTTGCAGAAGCGGAGAAGTACAGGAGAGGAAGAGACATGAAATCTGAGGAGCACATACCGCAATGCTTAGATAATTAGTTTCATATATGGTAAAAATAATAGAAAGTGATGTACAGATAGTAAGGTACAGCACGTGTAGGGAGTTGTGTTGTTCTCTTGTCTTTCAAAACAGGAACCACGCCCCCACTGTCAGCGGGAAGGAGTCAGATTAACACGAGGCAGGGGCGTGGTGTGGTGAAGGAGGAAGTGGAACTGCCAATGAGAAGAGGACAACGCCTTGCGTGCACAATGACACTCTGTTACGCTCAAATATACTGGGTCAGGGAAAGGACAGGAGGTCAGACTTCGTGAACTGACACACCTTTGTTGTTCGTCAGGGACTTGAAGTTGAGACCCAGAGCTCTGTAATTTTATTCCTTTACTGCTTAATAAACTACATTAACTGAGACCGAATATCTTCTCCTATTGCTTCATTAAAGAACACGCAGGACTGAGCTCACACATAGCACACTGGAGAGTAGGATGAGCCCCCAGTCCATCAGCAGAAATTCCACAAGCACACAGAAACAGTTTGAGCGTGAGGAGAAAAGCCGAAGCTCGAGCAGGAAATCTGTGTGAGCAAATGGTATCTGAGTGCGTGCAACATGATATCTGAGTGCAAGCAACATGGTATCTGAGTGTGTGCACACAGTTTGAGCAGAAACAGAGTAGATCCAAGTGCAAGCAGAGGCTATCTGAGTGCGAGGGCAGGGTTTTTGAACGTGAAATCAATAAATAATGCTCTCAAACTGATAGGCCACTCTCTTGAATAAAGATAGGGATAAAGCTCCATAGAAGTCCCACTGCCAGAGCTGTTGCTCCTATCTTTCCTCTTTCTGATTATCTCCTGCCATGCCATACTTTCACTGTCATTATCTCCATCTGTACTATCACCCATGATGGCTACATTCATGGTACAGTTGTTGCAAATCTGCCAAAAATAGCCCTCTGCTCCTTTACCTCGTGTCTCCAAACAATTCAAACTTGTGCGCTCACCGGCTTCCACTTCCTCTCCCTGCTTTTCTCGAGAGTGTATCATCATATCAATCTTACTATATACAGTGGCGGAGCCAGAAAATTTTCTGTGGGGTGGCCAGGATAGTTATGTGATCATTTTGGGGTGGCAATGTCTCAATCAAAAATATAGGGGTATTTAGGGCACCTAAACCACACACCTCCACAATATTTGGAATGCAGGTAATGGTGGAAAAGATCAAATACACTATACAAATGTAGCACAATATACAGACTAGATGGTGACATGGGAGTGGATTTTCAGTTCTGTCCCATCCCACTCCCACAAAAATAATCCCATCCCGTCCCAATCCCATGAAAACGAAAAAAAAAAAAAAAAAATCCCGTCCCGTCCCAATCCCACAAGAATGACTCCTGTCCCATCCCACTCCCATGTTGTGTTTCAGTTACAGTTAAAAAAAAAAAAAAAAAATATATATATATATATATATATATATATATATAGTACATGGATCACACAATGCCTACCATAAACCCAAATATGACATCTAATGTTGTGCTTTGATGTTTATTGCCTAATTATTTTTACATTCACTCTACCTTGAAGCTGTTCAGAATGACAAACACATTTGATTTCCTATGTGGTCACACAACATGTCATAAGAACCAGTTCTGAGAGAGAAAAATGTAGTTAAAGTATTGCAGTAGAAGCAGTGTTTGGTTCCTCTGACTGATATTATTATATATGGCATCATTAGATTATTAATACTGAAGCATCAGTGTTAGAGCAGCATGTTACTGCTGTAGCTGCTGGAGGTGGAGCTAGTTTCAACTACTTTATCAAACACTTAACTATTGCTATTATGCTAGGCCTGTCAAGATAACAAATTTTGCTGGGTGATTACTTGCATCAGAAATTATTGCAATAAGCGATAATATTATGTAATATTGTGCTTTTAAGACCATTTTTTATTATTGTTGTAATTATGCTGTTTTTAGACCATTTTTTAAACTTATATAATGATAATAAAGGCATAATGATGTAATTACACCATTTTAAAGAGAAATAAACATTTATTTAACAAGAATATTTACCAAAATTTAAATATTCGAAATAACACGTACAAATATCGGAATAAATAAATAAATACAAAGAAATAGACTATCAGTCTCTCGCTCTCAGGTGTGCAGTTAAGTTGGTCGTATTCGCTCTTTATGTTGAGATGGTTTTAGAACAAACCCGGCACACCGGCTTGTCCAAATTACTGGGCTGCCCTCTGTCATTTAGTTTAAATCCAAAACACTCCCACACAGGGGCCGTGGCGTTTGGTTTAAGAACAAGTACCCTGTCTTTCTCTTACACTCAACTCCGCGCTCCGCCGCCTCGTCTCCCCCTCACAAAGATCGCACTGTGCCTGTGTGTGTAGCCCATAGCCCCGCCTCCCTCACAGAGACAAAGACACTTGATGACAAGAGCTTTCCCTCCGTTCATTATGCTAATGAACCAACTCACCTGGCTGCCAGATGATGTACGACAGTGAACGCTCTTGTCGTCCAGTCTCTTTGGTGGAGAGACGAGGAAAACAAACACGCATGAATATGGCAATTAATCCCATGTTATCCACCGTCTTTCTCTTCTCTTCTTTTTGTTTTGTGGCGGTACCATCTTTGTCTGGTTGCGCTTTCGCGCCAAATATCCAAAACACAGGATGTGCGCGCATCTAAAGTGTCCGGTAGTGCCATCGCAGTGCAGGAAAGGTTCCACATGCTGGGAAACCAGCAAGAGCTGTGATGCGGTGGATGAGGTAAGGCCAGGGTGGCCAATAGGGTGGCCAGGATTCAGCGTGAGGTGGCCACGGCCACCCCCTGCCACCCCACACCTCCGCCATTGATTGGGCTTTATAAATAAAATTGATTGATTGATTGAAGTGGTGGTTCGGCTCATCAGCGCCCCCTTGCCTACTGATGAGTCCGGTGTTTTGGTAACTCTGAACACTGAGCCAAGAAATGGCCCTCCCGACCACAGTAGATACAGAGCTGGTTGCGCAGGCACCGTTGTCTCTCCGCCGGAGTCAGCTGTGCTCGTCCCAACTGCATCGGCTCTTCCTCGGTCCCTGGGGCTGAAATACCGGGGCGAGAAGGGCTTGAGGTCGGCAGGGGTGGTGAGGAAGAGGAACTAGTGGATGCGTGGCTGAATGGAGTGGGGGTGGAAGCACGGGGCCTCTGCCTATCTGCTCTCTCCTTGTCTCTTTCCCTCATTCTGTTATCCAAACGAATAGCTAAATCAATGAGCTCGTTTAATAACGCAGTTTTGTCTCGTACCGCCTTGTCTTTTACATTCCCCGATAACCCCTTACAAAAAATAGCTTGTAAAGCTGAGTCATTCCAACCACTTTCTACTGCAAGAATGCAGAAGGAAACTGCATATTGGGAGACAGACTGGCTGCCCTGTCATAAATCTAATAATTTACTCGTAGCTTCTCTCCCTTTGATGGGATGATCACAAACTCATTACAAAAGCTACTTTTGAAGCATGAGTTTTATATGTTGTAAGTTTCATATTTACAAGTTGATGTGCGTTGTTATAGATTAGACTAGTATACCAGTGAAAGGTGTTAAAATTAGTTCAACTATTATGTCCCAGTTGTGACAATGCTCACTAGGGCTTGTCACTACTGTAACACAACATAAACAAAACAAAACACCATAAAACAGAGCCGGCTGGTGAACCAAGCAAACGTAAACAGAGGCAGCTATGCTTACTGTTATGCAGTGTCTGTTCCGAGAGCCCAAGCGCTGCTCTCCTGAGCTGCCAGTCCTGTCGTCGTCTGGATAGTTCAGTTTTTGGTTTTCTTCTTTTTTTTTTGATGGAGAGAGAGATATTAAAAGGTATTGCTGTTTGCCCATCGGGTCGTGCAGATATTGCTACCACTCTTCTCACGTCCTCACCAGCTGTGTCCCATTTGTAATCAAAGGTCCCCGCCACATGCCTGCGCACACAGTACCATAGCACCTGGGACCTGCTGCACTGGGATTTGTGGTTCATTGTCCCAAGGCATTGCACAGCATACATAACAATAATAACATAGCTAGGACCCCAGGTTCACAACCAGCTCTGCATAGACCATAAAGGAAAAAAAAGAAAGAAAGAAAGACCCAGACCGTGATTGCAACAGTCCCTCCCCCTTATAAGAAAAACAAAAAAAATACATATACAGAGGTTTTTGTTTGTTTGTTTGTTTGTTTGTTTGTTTGTTTTCTCTCTCCTTTTTTTTTAAAAGTTTTTTTAATTTTAAACTTTTTATAGGTAAGTATTTTAGAATTTTCTTAAAATCACTGGTCTCTCTTCTCTAGACCTAGAATTACAAAACTGTCGGCTGGGACAGACTACAAAACACTCTTCTTGAGAACAAAATCTAATGCTATACAAACAAATATTTATAAAAGTGATTAGGTGAAGTTTACCATAATCGCTGTCTTATCTATGGCGCCAAGGCCGATATATATAACGATTGTAGGGGTAATGAATGTGGTTCAAAGACCACTAGTCCTATTGGTCATCGCCTTAATCAGTTGGTCCACTGCCTTTACAAGGGCACTTTTCCCTCACTAAACCATCAGAGATACTGTAGACCAGATTCATCCTCTGGACAAAGTGTCTGCTATGACATTAAGCTTTCACGACAGGTGTTGGATCACAAGGTTGTAAGGTTGTAAGACCAAACTCCACCTAAATAGCCTGAGGTTCTTTCCTTTAAACTTCTCAATGAAGACTAGGGGGTTATGATCTGTATAAACCAACAACTCTTTCTGACTACCTGCCACGTAGAACTCAAAGTGCTGTATTGCCATTACCAGAGCTAACGCCTCCTTTTCGATGGGAATAGCGCTGCTGATGACGATTAAGCTTTTTAGAGTAATAGGCAACAGGTTTCTCTATGCCTTGCGAATCTGCCTGCAGAAGGACAGCCCCGATTCCTAGGTCTGAGGCATCAACTGCCAACCTGAATGGAACAGAGAAATCAGGGGCCTTTAGCACCGGCTCACATGACAAGATAGCCTTCACCTTTTCTACGGCACTTTGACACTCAGGTGTCCACACAAATTTGGCTCCTTTCTTCAAAAGGTTTGTTAGAGGAACTACCACATCGGCAAAGTTAGGTACAAAAATCCACTCATCCCAAGCAAGCGCATTAACTGCCTCTTTGAGGTGCGAGTGGCAAGATCCGCAATGGCCTGTACCTCAGCTTGTCTAGGTCTTACTGATCCTCTTCCTACTAAATGGCCTAGGTAGGTGACTTGGCCCTTCCCAAACTCACACTTTGGGAGATTCACCACCAGGCCCGCGGCTTTCAACCTCTCAAACAGCTGATCAATATACACAATGTGATCTGTCCATGACGAGCAAAACACAACAACATCATCGATGTAGGTTACCACATTGGCCAAACCTGCCATGATGGTGTTCATTTGATAGGTTGCTGGGGCATTTTTAATGCCAAAGGGCAACACTCGACACAGGTATAACTGATCAGCAGTACAAAAAAAACTGACACCTGCTTCGCTCGGTGGGTTAATGGCACCTGCCAGTATCCTTTTAGAAGATCAAACTTGCATACAAAGCTAGCCTGACCAATACGATCAATACAGTTCTCTAATCGAGGGATGGGA
Source organism: Epinephelus fuscoguttatus (assembly GCF_011397635.1). Lineage (NCBI taxonomy): Eukaryota > Metazoa > Chordata > Actinopteri > Perciformes > Serranidae > Epinephelus > Epinephelus fuscoguttatus. Next base: position 50,083,405 of record NC_064752.1, read on the forward strand.
TAAGCATCTGTCTTCGTTACACTATTAACCTTCTTGAAATCGATACATGGGCGCACCGTATTATTTGGCTTTAGAACGGGTACCAGTGGAGAACTCCATGCACTTGCCCCCTTCTCAATAGCACCAATCTCTAGCATGTACTGCAGTTCAACTTTAACAGCCTCTTGCCTGTAAGGTGGAATTCGATACGGGTTCTGCTTAATAGGAGCAGCATCTCCTGTATCTACATCATGAGAGACCAAGTTGATGAGACCGGGGATGTCCCTGAATAGACTTGGGTGCTTCTTTATAAGCTTCATGATGTCTTGTGCATGTTCAGGCTCTAAGTACTCTAAATGCTGGCTGAGATTGTCTAGCACTCCTGAATTGAGTAAGTGAGCAGATACTGGTTCTGGAGGTTTGGGATCACCCCCCCCCCCCCCCCGCCCCCCCAGGCTCGCTACTTTCCGCGGTTGCTACCAGACACACCGGGCTTTCGGGGTCCCGCTTGATGTAAGGTTTAAGCAAGTTAATGTGGCACAACCTTGTTTTCTGTCTACACTCTGGGGTGCTGACCACATAGTTACATTCACCCACACACTTGACTACAGCATAGGGGCCACAAAACTTTAACCCTAACTTTGGCTGATTCATTGGCAACAACACAAGCACTTTTTCACCTTCTACAAAGGTACGATGTACTGCTTTCTCATCATACTGTTGCTTCATCTTGCTCTTTGCTGCCTACAGATTCTGCCTAGCCACTGCACAAGCTGACTGTAATCTATCTTTGAATGTGGCTACATACTGCAGTGTGTCACTGAGGTGCTGAATGGAGTAACCTCTCCTCCATCATCTTGAGTGGTCCACGGACCTCATGTCCATAGACTAACTCAAATGGACTGAAACCTGTTGACTCATTTGTGGCATCTCTAAAGGCAAACAAAAGAAAAGGCATAGCCATACCCCAGTCCTCAGGGCACTCCATGCAATAGGTTTTTATCATCGTTTTGAGTGTTTGATGGCACCGCTCTATTGCACCCTGGGATGACAGGCAGACGACATCACCTGCTTGATGCCTAGCTGGCACACAACATCCTCAAACAAGTTAGACGTAAAATTAGTGCCTCAATCACACTGAATTTCCTTCGGCAGCCCTACCCCAGAGAAAAACTGTAACAAGGCTTCAACTATAGGTCTAGTTTTGATGTTACGTAATGGCACCGCCTCTGGAAATCGGGTACCCACATCCTTAGTAGTAAGAAGGTATTTGTTTCCTTTCTTAGTTCTGGGGAGGGGGCCTACACAATCAATCATTACCTTGGAAAATGGCTCTTCAATGACTGGAGGGGGAATCAACGGTGCAACCAGAATTGTTTGGTTGGGCTTGCCCACTAACTGACATGAGTGACAAGATCTGCAATAACTTGTCACATCCTTACGCACATCCGGCCAATAAAAATGGTGCATAACCCTGTCCTGTGTCTTCCGGACACCAAAATGGCCAGCCCAAGCACCCTCATGAGCCAAACGCATCGCTTCACTCCTGAAGCTACTGGGTAACACCACCTGTGAAAGTACTGTTCAGTGTTCATCAGCTGGGCGGCGCAGTGGACGCCACTTTCTCATTAGAACATCATGATGTAAATAAAACCATGTCACTACCCCTTGGCTTTCTTCTAAAGACATGGTTGTCTTTCTGAGGGCGGCTATAGCAGGCTCCTTACACTGTGCTTGGACCAAGGCTTCTTGAGTAAATTGACTCCCTTCTTCTATTCCAGCCAATTGAGTCAGGAATGTATGAGAAAGATCAACAGGAGTTTCCTCCACCTGAGCATCCAACTGTTCCTGAGACTGTGTCCCCGATCTGGTCACGACACAGGCAGTGAAAATTTCTGGGTGCTCTTTCTCCAAGGCTACAGTTTGTGGTGCTTCGCATGGCTGTTCTTGCACAATAGGCACAACACTTTCACTCTGTCTCTCCTCGTCGTCGTCGTCGTCGTTCTCCGCTTATCCGGGTCCGGGTCGCGGGGGCAGCAGCCTCAGCAAGGAAGCCCAGACAGTCCTCTCCCCAGCCACTTCCATCAGCTCTTCCGCGGGAACCCCGAGGCGTTCCCAGGCCAGCCGGGTGATGTAGTCCCTCCAGCGTGTCCTGGGGCGGCCCCGAGGTCTCCTCCCGGTTGGACATGCCCGAAACACCTCCCAAGGGAGGCATCCGGAAGGCATCCTTACCAGATGCCCGAACCACCTCAACTGGCTCCTCTCGATGTGGAGGAGCAGCGGCTCTACTCCGAGTCCCTCCCGAATGTCTGAGCTCCTCACCCTATCCCTAAGGCTGAGCCCAGCCACCCTGCGGAGGAAACTCATTTCGGCCGCTTGTATTCGCGATCTCATTCTTTCGGTCACTACCCAGAGCTCGTGACCATAGGTGAGGGTTGGAACGAAGATCGACCGGTAAATCGAGAGCTTCGCTTTCTGGCCAAGCTCCCTTTTCACCACAACGGACCGGTTAAGCGCCCGCATCACTGCTGACGCTGCCCCAATCCGCCTGTTAATCTCCCGCTCCATCCTACCCTCACTCGTGAACAAGATCCCGAGATACTTAAACTCCTCTACCTGAGGAAGGACCTCCCCCCTGACCTGGAGTGGGCAATCCACCCTTTTCCGGCTGAGGACCATGGCCTCGGACTTGGAGGTGCTGATTCTCATCCCAGCTGCTTCACACTCGGCTGCGAACCGCCCCAGTGAGAGCTGGAGGTCACTGTTCGATGGAGCTAGGAGGACCACGTCATCCGCAAAAAGCAGGGACGAGATTCTCCCATCACCGAACCTGACACCCTCCACCACTCGGCTGCGCCTAGAAATTCTGTCCATAAAAGTTATGAACAGAACCGGTGACAAAGGGCAGCCCTGGCGGAGTCCAACCCTCACCGGGAACAGGTCCGACTTACTGCCAGCCACGCGAACCAGACTCATGCTCCTTCGGTACAGGGACTGGATGGCCCTTAGCAAGGGGCCACCAACCCCATATTCCCCCCCAACAGCACCCCCAACAGGATGCCCCTGGGGACACAGTTGTAAGTCCTTCTCCAAATCCACAAAACACATGTGAACTGGTTGGGTGAACTCCCATGCCTCCTCCAGCACCCTGGTGAGGGTAAAGAGCTGGTCCACGGTTCTGCGTCCAGGATGAAAACCACATTGCTCCTCCTCAATCTGAGGTTCAACTATCGACCGGACCCTCTTCTCGAGCACCCTGGAATAGACCTTACTGAGTAGGCTGAGGAGTGTGATCCCCCTGTAGTTGGAACACACCCTCTGGTCTCCTTTCTTGAAGATGGGGACCACCACCCCGGTCTGCGACTCCAGGGCACTGCCCCGATGTCCACGCAATGTTGCAGAGGCGTGTCAGCCAAGACAGCCCTACAACATCCAGAGCCTTGAGATATCCGGGGACGATCTCATCCACCCCGGGGCTCCGCCGCCTCGGAGTTGTTTCACCACCTCAGCGACTTCTGCCCCAGAAATTGACGACCCGCCCCTGAGACCCCGTCTCTGTTTCCTCACTGGAATACGTGTTGGTGGGATTGAGGAGCTCCTCGAAGTATTCCTTCCACCGCCCGACAATGTCCCCAGTTGACGTCAGCAGCTCCCCGCCTCCACTGTAAACAGTGTGAGCAAGTTGCCACCTTCCCCCCCTGAGGTGCCGGACGGTTTGCCAGAACCTCTTTGGAGCCGATCGATAGTCTTCCTCCATGGCCTCACCGAACTCCTCCCACGCCCGAGTTTTTGCCTCCATGACTGCCGCCGCTGTGCTGTATGCCCTGTAGGCCTCCTTCTTCAGCCTGATGGCTCCCCTCACCTCTGGTGTCCACCAGCGGGTTCGGGGATTACCGCCGCGACTGGCACCAGCGGCCTTGCGGCCACAGCTCACAACCGCCGCCTCAACAATGGCAGAGCGGAACAAGGCCCATTCGGACTCAATGTCCCCCTCTGCCCTCGGGACGCAGTTGAAGCTCTCCCAGAGGTGGGAGTTGAAGATCATCTGGACAGGTTCTTCCGCCAGGCGTTCCCAGCAGACCCTCACTGTTCGGGTTTTGGGCCTGCCAGGTCTGCGCGGCGTCTTCCCCCACCATCTGATCCAACTCACCACCAGGTGGTGATCAGTTGACAGCTCTGCTCCTCTCTTCACCCGAGTGTCCAGAACATATGGCCGCAGGTCAAATGATACGACTACAAAGTCGATCATTGACCTGCGACCTAGGCTGTCCTGGTGCCACGTGCACCGATGGACATCCTTATGTTTGAACATGGTGTTAGTTATGGCCAAACTGCGACCCGCACAGAAGTCCAATAACTGAACACCACTCGAGTTCAGATCGGGCAGGCCGTTCCTCCCAATCACGCCCCTCCAGGTCCCGCTGTCATTGCCCACATGAGCGTTGAAGTCCCCCAGCAGAACAATGGAGTCCCCGGTTGGGGCACTGTCCAGCACCCGTCCAGGGACTCCAAAAAGGGTGGGTACTCTGAACTGTTGTTCGGTGCATAAGCACAGACAACAGTCAGGATCCGTTCCCCGACCCGAAGGCGCAGGGAAGCAACCCTTTCGTCTACTGGGGTAAACCCCAACGTACAGGCAGAGAGTCTGGGGGCTATCAGAAAGCCCACCCCGGCCCTCCGCCTCTCACCCGGAGCAACTCCAGCGAAGGAGAGAGTCCAACCCCTCTCAAGGACTAGGGTTCCAGAGCCGGAACTATGCGTCGAGGTGAGGCCGACTATATCTAGCTGGTAACGCTCAGCCTCTTCCACAAGCTCCGGCTCCTTCCCCGCCAGAGAGGTGACATTCCATGTCCCAAGAGCCAACTTCTGTAACCGAGGATCGGACCGCCAAGGCCCCCGCCTTGGTCTGCTGCCCAATCCACATTGCACCGAACCCTTCTGGATCCCTCTACGGGTGGTGGGCCTGCAGGGGGACGAACCCATGTAGCCGGTTCGGGCTGGGCCCGGCCGGACCCCATGGGCGAAGGCCCGACCACCAGGCGCTCGCCCACGGACCCCAACCCCAGGCCTGGCTCCAGGGCGGGGCCCCGGTAACCCTCCGGGCCGGGTACACTTGTCCTTGATCATAACCATCATGAAGGGTCTTTTGAACCGTTCTTCGTCTGACCCTTCGCCCAGAACCAATCTGCCATGGGAAACCCTACCAGGGGCAAAATGCCCCCGACAGCATAGCTCCTAGGGTCATTAGGGCACTCAAACTCCTCCACCACGATAAGGTGACGGTTCTCGGAGGAGTCTCTCCTGTACCGGATTATCTTCAGGGTCACTTGAGCACACCCTAGTGCCTGCTAGATCATTACCTAAAAGAAAGGTAATGCCTTTCACTTGGAGAGTGTCAATAACACCTACAGCTGCTACTTTGGTTACCAGCTCAGTTTTCACCAAAAATGTATGTTTAGGAGCTGGGACATATCGGTCACCAACACCCTTAACCACAACTGACACACCAGTGGCAGTAGATGGTGGTAAATTCAACGCTCCTTTCAGCAATAGTGAATGAGCTGCTCCAGAGTCCCTAAGCACTTTAACTGGGACCTCCTGACCATCCTCTGACACTGCAACAGCACCTTGAGACACAAATCCTTCATAATCTTCATAAACTTCTTCCTCAGTGGGATCAACAAGCTCAGTGGATTCCAATAATTGAGGCAGAACACCTACACAGGCTACAGGCTTTGCCTCCTTACTCTGCAACTTCCTGCAAACAGACTTTGTATGACCGTGTTTTTTGCAATAAAAGCAATAAACCTCAGTTCAAAGAGACCGTTCAACCCATTTTGACTCAGGAGGAGGAGGGGAGACACGCTCAGACCTAATCTGGACCCTCTGGGGTCGGTCAGAAATTTTTTTGAAGCCAGACAATTTTTTTTCCATGGCACCAACATCTCTGTCTGTTTCCCTTTCGTGTCTGAACAATTTACCTCTATCAGACATGCAACGGTGAGTTAGCTTGTACTGATCGGCTAATGTGGCTGCTTTTCTGAGGTCTTTCACATCCTGCTCATTAAGATAAATTTCTATGGGCTGGGGCACACACATTTTAAACTGCTCCATGAGCACAAGTGCACAGACATCTTTAAAAGTGGTGGTCTGGGTAGAAGCCAGCCACCTGCCAAACACCATTTCCTGCCTCTTAGAAAACTCCAGAAATGATTCATCACTTTTCTTCTGGAACTAGCTCATATGCCACTAACACGTTTTTCTTTACCATGTCATAATTTTTACTCTGTGTGGCATCTAAAGCAGCGTATGCTTCCTGAGCTTTTCCCTCCAAACTCCCCTGAATCAACAATGTCCACTTCTCCCGTGGCCACTTCATCTCTTCTGCAATTCTTTCAAAGGTTTCAAAGAAAACACCAACTTCATTTACACTGAACTTGGGTATTAGCTTCAAACAGCTGGTAGGGTCAAAGCGGCTCTCTGAAGGCGGCTGCAACGCAGGGTTCTGAGACAGCATTCTCTCTCTTTCCAATGCCAAGCGGGCCTGCTCGGTCTTATGCTCCTCCTCTTTCAATCTAGCTTGGAGCTTCTCTCTTTCCAACTCAATTTTCTCCATTTCAACTTTTCTATTGGCCTCCTCCTGCTTAAGCCTGGCTGTCTCCTCCTTCTCTGGATCGGGCAGATTCAGGCGACCCCCAATAAACTGTACAGCCTCATTCACTTTCATTCTAGGCTCTTCATTCTAGGTGGTGGGGGGTGGGGGGGGTGGGGGGTGACGAGATAATTGGGTACAATACTATATGTATGTATACACTTAAAGAATCTTAACAGTTGCACGACAACGCCACCCTGGGAATTTCACCCAGGGAGTTATTGTCCTTGTAAACACGTAGGACACACGGGTTCAGTTTACTCAGAGTCCAGAGACGTGGTTCCAAGTTTTAAAAAGCATAAATTTTATTTTACACTAAAAAGTTATCAAAACCATTCACACAGGAAGGGAAGGGGGACCTAATCAGGAGCTGAGGCGTTTGGGTGGACAAGTGCCAGTGAAGGGGGAGTGATCCTCAAAATATGAGAATGTAAACCAACTTATCACCCACACACACGTGACGGACACTCAGTGAAGTTAACCAATCCCAGGGAAGCACAGCACACAAAATGGGAGGACACCACCACCAGTCACAGACACCGCCACCACCACACCGGCCTTCAGCAACTGAAAAGGGGAAAAGAAAACAAATTAGTGGGGTTGCAGCAACAAACAAAGAAAAATCAAAAACAAACAATATATAACTAATGGGCAGGTTTACAAATTTAGAAACCGAATGGAAATATACCAAATAATAACCCCTTTTAACTTAGAACCTAAACAATAAAGAAACAAAACCCCTCCAATTAACTCAGTCAAAGGAAATTGAATGAGGAGACAAAACCAAAACCATGATAAACAGAAGATGATAACTAATAATAAATCTAAATAAACAAAAGAATATACCTGAATAAATCTATACAATTAACTCAAAAGTAAGGGGAGTGTAACCCACGCGTATACAATTAAAGTATAGGGAATAAGCCCTGTTTAAAAATCATTCAGTCCACGATGTGCAGTCCAGCAGCAGACATACACAGCAATACATTGAGGAGACAGCAGCAAAATGTAGATGATGCAGCAAAGTGCAAAGCAATAGCAAGGCGTCTTTAGAAGACGCAGCAGTAGCAAAATGTCTTTTTTTGGAACATGCAGTAGCGGAAGCAGCAGCGAGACGTCTCGTGGAGACAGCAGCGGAGAAGCGCTTGTAGAGACAAAACAGCAGCACCCCAATAAGCTGGTTACAGTAATTCCTAATCAAGAAAAATACTATTAGCAATATTAAGTACACTGATGATGACGCGGTGCACGTTATGCTACACATACATACCTTTTTAACAGGGATGGACACGCACACACACACTCACGAGAGGAGGGAGGGAGAGAGGACCCCTGGCAGCCACCAGCCTTTACCTGTGATCACACTAGCATTAGCCACTGGACAGCATCAACCATACCGCAGAGAGAGAGGACACCTACCACAGACACACGCCGCATCACATACGGGGGGGGAGCCGGAGCAGCACACAGGCAGTCGCCCTACAACACAACACCAATGCCTTAAGCACATTGAGAGACACAAACAACCAATGAGGTGAAGCAGCGTGCAGTCATACCTGTCGGATCAAATGACCGCTGACCCAGAAGTGACAGAGGTAACGGAGGCGCAAAGGAAGAACTGGTGGGTGAACTGCCGCTTTTATACTGGCCCACCTCATCAGCGGCCACCAGCAGCGCTCATTATAAACAGTGGCAAATCACAAAGGATAAACACCTCTATGCTGCTACACTCACAATGTTGCCAACAGTAGCCCAACACCACACAGCTCCGTCCTTGGATGCTATCTTACCTACATGTACTCAGATGAATCCACAATAACTCAATGAATATAGCTTTTATCAAATTGCACACGATGTAACTAGCAAAATTAGCTGCTAACACAACTGCAAAACACCGCTTTAATGAATGTGACCAAAACAATGGCAATACTGCACAAAACGGCATACCAACAAGCATCCACTAGTTACGGCCAATCAAGTATCAGCTTAAACCTAACCGCACTCTGAAAGCCAACTAAATGTCACCATGTCAACTTTTAAAGAGTCAGAGGACATTGAACTATTGGGCATGTATTCAGCTTCTACTTTTTCAAAAAATACATAGGTGGGTTGGGTGCCTACCTCTATACTGGAAATGTAAGTAAAAGATAATGTTTATTTTTTTTATTTATTACAGCTGACAAGACTTCTATGTGCACGCCCCCCAACGGCAGCATGCCCTGACGCGCGTGGACTGCGAGGGCCCGTTCATCGCTGCTTGCAGCTTTAATTATTACCTAGCGGTGCGAGGACCCTATTGAAATGCAAGGATTTTTTATTAGGGCCCGAGCACCTAGCGGTGCGAGTACCCTATTGAAATGCAAGGATTTATTATTATTATTATTATTATTATTATTATTATTATTATTATTCCTCCAAATGAATTGCCTTTTTGGGAGGCTTAACATACCCGAAAACTCATGAAACTTTGCACACATCTCAGAACTGGTGAAAAATTTCATATTTTAGGGTCTTGTGTGCGAGTTCCAAAAAATGGCACAGTAGCACCCCCTACAAAAGTTTGAGGAAACAGCCCCTGAAGCTAGTTTAACCTACATGTATGAAACTCGGCAGGCTCATGTAACACTCCAGGACCTACAAAAAAGCCTCTTGGGGGCATGCTCTAAACCCAACAGGAAGTCGGCCATTTTGAATTTACTGTGCAATTTTGATGCATTTTTGGCCATTTCCAGGGGTCATAAATGAACAAACTAGTCCTAGAGATTTCATCCAATCGACTTCAAACCATGGTCTGTCCCATCCCAAGACCTTGAAGATGAAAAGTTATCAAAAGCTTGAGTTTTCGTCAATGCATGTGACCGTGGGATGGCGTCAAAGTTAGGGGTCTCGCCACTAAACAGGAAGTAGTTTATAACTCCAGCATACATGGTCCAATCTTGCCCAAACTTCACAGAATTGATGACAGTCCTGCCCTGAACACATCTACATGTCAATAATTAGAGATAAACATAGCACCCCCTACTGGCAACGGGAAATGTCATGTTTTAGACTTTAATGTACATCTCCTACAGACTTGACCAGATCCACTTCAAACTTAGTGAAAAAAGTCATAAGACGTTGATGATGTTTTATTGTGGAAACTGTGAGTTTTCGTTGAAGGGCGTGGCCACGGCCTGGCGGCGAACTTTGATGTTTCGCCGTGATGATAAACGTTGCTGTAACTTGACTCCACATGGGAATATCTTGTCAAAACTTGACACATATGATGACAGTCCAGCCCTGAACACATCTACAGAGGAATTTTGAATCACCGCCATAGCGCCATCTTCTGGCAACAGAAAGCTACTTTATACATTCTTTGATGTCCCTCTTCTAGCAGGTTAATCAGACCCACCTCAAACTTGCTGGTCTAAGTCCTTAGACCTTGATGATGCTTAAAAATAAAGTTTTTGAGTTTTCATCAAACGCTGTCACCGTGGCGCCACCTTGTTCACCATTAAACACGATGTTGTTTTGAAGGGAGAAGGGATGCTTGAAAACTCACCAAACGTGGCATACACATCACAGGTCACAAGTCCTGTTGTCTGATGTGATTTTTGTGCTTTGATGCACCAAGATGGCTCAACAGCGCCCCCTAGAATATTTCAAATAAGCAGCCCCCAAAGCTGGTTTGACCTGCATGTATGAAACTTGGTAGGCACCTGTAACAGTCTATCACGTACAAAAAAGTCTCTTGGAGCCATGTTCCAAACCCAATAGGAAGTCCGCCATTTTGAATTTACTTGTGCCACTTTTGTGCATTTTTGCCCATTTCCAGGGCTTGTAAATTAACGAACTTGTCCTACAGATTTAATCAGATTGGCTCCAAACTTGCTGTATGTAAGCGTGACTATGTTGTGACCAAAAGTTATCACAGGATTTGCCCAATGTTGAATGGCACGCCCGCTGCCGAGCGTTGAATCTTGAGGTCTCACCATGAAACAGGAAATTGCTGTAGCTTTGGCAAAATGGTCCTGTCTCCACCAAACTTCACATGATTCATATTTGTCCCACCCTGAACACATTTTCATTACCATATTGCCTGATACTCATAGACCCACCTAGTGGCGACAGGAAGTAGGTCTCATCAAACACTTATCTTTGGATTTATCTGAAAGTTACATGCTGTGGTGTATATTTGATGTACAAAAACATGATGTGTAATTAGTGCGTTCTCCAACTCCCTCTAGTGGAAAGAGGAAGTGATACAAAATGTGAAATGTGTCATTCCAGCACTGTATCAAGGATATGCAGAGTCACTCCTGCATGCGATATCTAGCTTTGACAGAAATGAACTGACGCGTCAGAAGACTTCCTGCTAGCCCCCCCAAGTTGCGTGAAGGTGCGAGGGCCTGTTCATCGCTGCGTGCAGCTTTAATTATTATCATTATTGTTCTTCCTCCAAATGAATTGCCTTTTTGGGAGGCTTAACATACCCGAAAACTCATGAAACTTTGCACACATCTCAGAACTGGTGAAAAATTTCATATTTTAAGGGTCTCGTGTGCGGGTTCCAAAAAATGGCTCAGTAGCGCCCCCTACAAAAGTTTGAGGAAACAGCCCCTGAAGCTAGTTTAACCTACATGTATGAAACTCGTCAGGCTTACGTAATGCCCAGAGACGTACAAAAAAGCCTCTTGGGGGCATGCTCTAAACCCAACAGGAAGTCAGCCATTTTGAATTTACTGTGCAATTTTGATGCATTTTTGGCCATTTCCAGGGGTCATAAATGAACAAACTAGTCCTAGAGATTTCATCCAATCGACTTCAAACCTTGGTCTGTCCCATCCCAAGACCTTGAAGATGAAAAGTTATCAAAAGCTTGAGTTTTCGTCAATGCGTGTGACTGTGGGATGGCATCAAAGTTAGGGGTCTCGCCACTAAACAGGAAGTAGTTTATAACTCCAGCATACATGGTCCAATTTTGGCCAAACTTCACAGAATTGATGACAGTCCTGCCCTGAACACATCTACATGTCAATAATTAGAGATAAACATAGCGCCCCCTACTGGCAACGGGAAATGTCATGTTTTAGACTTTAATGTACATCTCCTACAGACTTGACCAGATCCACTTCAAACTTAGTGAAAAAAGTCATAAGACGTTGATGATGCTTTATTGTGGAAACTGTGAGTTTTCGTCGAAGGTGGCGTACCACGGCCTGGCGGCGAACTTTGATGTTTCGCCGTGATGATAAACATTGCTGTAACTTGACTCCACATGGGAATATCTTGTCAAAACTTGACACATATGATGACAGTCCAGCTCTGAACACATCTACAGAGGAATTTTGAATCACCGCCATAGCGCCATCTTCTGGCAACAGAAAGCTACTTTATACATTCTTTGACGTCCCTCTTCTAGCAGGTTAATCAGACCCACCTCAAACTTGCTGGTCTAAGTCCTTAAACATTGATGATACTTAAAAATGAAGCTTTTGAGTTTTCATCAAACGCTGTCACCATGGCGCCGCCTTGTTCGCCATTAAACACGATGTTGTTTTGAAGGGACAAGGGATGCTTGAAAACTCACCAAACGTGGCATACACATCACAGGTTGCAAGTCCTGTTGTCTCATGTGATTTTTGTGCTTTGATGCACCAAGATGGCTCAACAGCGCCCCCTAGAACATTTCAATTAAGCAGCCCCCAAAGCTGGTTTGACCTGCATGTATGAAACTTGGTAGGCACCTGTAACACTCTATGACGTACAAAAAAGCCTCTTGGAGCCATGCTCCAAACCCAACAAGAAGTCCACCATTTTGAATTTACTTGTGCCACTTTTGTGCATTTTTGCCCATTTCCAGGGCTTGTGAATTAATGAACTTGTCCTACAGATTTAATCAGATTGGCTCCAAACTTGCTGTATGTAAGCGTGACTATGTTGTGACCAAAAGTTATCACAGGATTTGTCCAATGTTGAATGGCGCACCCGCTGCTGAGCGTTGAATCTTGAGGTCTCGCCATGAAAAACGAAATTGCTGTAGCTTTGGCATAAATAGTCCTGTCTCCACCAAACTTCACATGATTCATATTCGTCCCACCCTGAACAGATTTTCATTACCATATTGCCTGATACTCATAGACCCATCTATTGTCGACATGAAGTAGGTCTCATCAAACACTTATTTTTCGATTTATCTGAAAGTTACATGCTGTGGTGTATATTTGATGTACAAAAACATGATGTATAATTACTGCGCTCTCCAACTCCCCCTAGTGGAACGAGGAAGTGATACAAAATGTGAAATATGTTATTCCAGCGTTGTATCAAGGATATGCAGAGCCACTCCCTCATGCGATGTCTAACTTTGACAGAAATGAACTGACACGTCAGAAGGCGTCCTGCCAGCCCTCCCGAGTTGCGTGAAGGTGCGAGGGCCTGTTCATCGCTACTTGCAGCTTTAATTATTATTATTTATTATTATTATTCTTACGAGAATATAATCTCAAATTTGGCCCCTTTCCCAAATTAAAAAACGCACCAAATTTGGCACACGCGTTTGGTCTGGCGAAAAATGATATTTCGGCAGTGTTGTATGTGGACGAGGCCAAATGGTGACGTAGCGCCCCCTAGAAAATTTTGTGCCTTGGGCCCCGCCTGTGAGTTTCACCTACATGCATGAAAATTGGTGGGCTCATAGAACATGCCAAGACGCACAAAAAATCCTCTTGGACCCATGCCGTAAACCCAACAGGAAGTCGGCCATTTTGATTTGAATTTTTGACATGTTTGAACGAACTCCTCCTAGGGATTTCGTCCGATCGACTTCAAATTGGCTACAGATCATCCTGAGAACATGCTGATCAAAAGTTATTAAAAGCTTTACTCTATGTGAAGGGGCAAGACCGCTAGGGTGTGACAAACTTTGGTGATTTTTCGTTTTCTCGCCATCGAATTTGGAACGACCCTCACGCCCACATACTTGATCTCAGCAGCTTGGAAATGATAATGGCTCCGCCCTGAACGGCCAGATATATTAATATCCCACCTTACTCAAAGCGCCCCCCGGTGGTAACAGGAAGTGACCAGTTTTTACTTTAACATGTACTGATGACACAAACTTGACCGCATCAACTTCATTCCACTTCTAATGCATGCAGAACAAGTTGGTGAAGCTACCTTATGAACGTTGTGAAGCTACGTCTAATGGTGTCCATGTTGCGGCGTGGCGACTATCGATCCCTTGCCAGCAAATACGTTTGACTTTTTGATGGCTTCAACGATCTCATATTGTAAATATTGCATGTTTATTTCAAATGAAACACATTTTTGACTTGTGAATGAGTCAATGGAATTTCTTGCAATAATGAAAAAATACTGGCAATCATGTCCGCCTGGCACAAACCACATGTTTTGGACAGCTGTGAAGTGACAGAATGTTCCACCATCATGGTTCTTATATTACCAGATTCCAGAGAGTCTCCCCTCTTCATATATGGCAGAATATGTCATTTTCCAACTTGCAATGCTGAGATACATGTAAAAATGTAAGAATTTAGTAAAACGGATTTGTTTTTTTCATTGATATAAAAATTTATATAAAATACAGGCACATAGAAGGACATGAAATGATGGTAAATCTGGATAGCCCACATTGTCCTGAAAACAACAAGATATAGCATGTGTATGTAGCCTTTATAATGACTGTGATATGAGCTTAGGAGTAAAGGCAGTAAAAATACCCCAAAAACTCATAGGGCCCATAGGGTTAATCACTTATTGATGCTGTTTTTGAAGTATGAATAAGTCAATAGTAATTTATTCCATTGAAATATTATTGATGTATGATAGAAAAGTGATTTATCTTTTTATAAATGACAAAAGGCACATCTGCCTCATTCTTGCCGTGGTTTCGTGATACTACTCAGAACCGTGATACTTTCACTGGTATTGTACCGTGGGAGGTGGGGAGAGGAGGGGGGTTGGGGAGTTGGGGGGGGCGCACCGAGGGATGGTTCGCCCAGGACATAAAACTAGTCAGGACCGCCTCTGGCACTGATATTTTTACCGTAACCATCTTTTTATCTATGGAAGCCCATTTTTGCCAGTAATGGAAAAAAAATCGCCATTCCTAATCAAAAATGTGAGATAAAAGTCATAATTATGAATGTAGCCTAGTTTTAAAGTTAATTTGTGGCATGTTGTCCTGTAAGGTGTGTGGCATCACGGTGGCTGTAGATGGGACAGGGGATGAGATGATTCACTGATTCAAGGCAGGACAACTAGTACACTGTGGTGTAGTAAATAGTGGTGATTTACAAAAACACCAAAAGCTATTTTTACTGTTAAAGTAAAGTTTGTTACTGTAAATAATACAGTACTTTATTTGTAATACTAGAAAAAAAAATTATTGTAAAGACAAGTTTACATAAATATTTCTGCTGTTTCAATTTTAAAAAAAAAAATACAGTATTTGTATTTTCAAATTTGGCTGTGATTTTTTTTTTCTCTTACTAAAAGCCTCCTTCAAACAGTAGCCTGCCCCTGTTTGTAGCCTGGTCCCAAATTATTTTTTTGTTAATAGTGGCCCCGGCTACTATTTGAGGAAATACTGTATGTATGTAACATACAGTCACTGGCCACTTTGTGTACACCTGTCTAATCTAATGCAATGCAGTAGAACGACTATACCATGATCTTTTTCCCCGAAGCTTATACATTTTCGGTTATTGTTGACATCGTCTAGAAAGAGGTGATTCTAGTTTGTTTATTACTGAGGTCATAGTGAATGGTGGTGGGGTACTGGGGTGGTCTCCTAATTTTGTCTAATTGAGGGGGACAAATATTAGGAACACTTTTAAATATATAGCACTCCAGTAAACCAACACCACCCACTATGACCTCAATAATAAAGTAGAATAATCACCTTTCTGACAAAAGCTGAAAATGTAAAAGCTTTGTAAACGTACAATGTGTGGCAGAGCTGTTGTATTGGATTGTATTAGATTGCACAGGTGTACCTAATAAAGTGGCCAGTAAGCCCCACAGTTACACCACCAATCCATGCCTGCTCTGGGGCTCCCCGCAGCCCCTGGTTGCTCGGCAGCCTCAGCCCCTGAGACCATGCTGATCAAAAGTTGTTAAAAGCTTTTCTCTATGTCAAGGGGTGTGGCCGCTATGACGCCGCCCTCGCCACCAAATCAGTTGGCTTTTTGATGGCTTCAGTGACCTCATATTCTCATGAAATTGATACACAGGTCAAGAATGGCGAGCTCTTACATCTGATAGGGCCGTCGCCCATGGGGGGGACAAAATGCCTCTATAGCGCCCCCTTGAAATTTTCAAAAACCCCTCCCCATAGGAGCTTTCTTGGAGTATGAAGATGAAACGTCACACCACGTCAGGGTTAACTTCCTCTGAGTTTTCACATAACTGCTTCAGTGATGCAAGGTCCTGGTCACAGCTGCTCACAGCTTTAATTATTATTGTTATTATTTATTGCTGTTTCTTGTATCTTTGTACTTTTTTCTGCATGCCTAGTTTTTTAAGTTTTTAAATATTGAAATCTTTAATTTGACTCTTTACCCTTGACTGCTGTAACACTGGAATTTCTCAATTGTGGGATCAATAAAGGTGTATCTTATCTTATCTTGTCAACATGTCAGTAATTACAGCTTACAATTGTGCACCCTTCCCTCACTTGCCATTTCCGATGATTGTTGCGAAGTGCATGCTGGGATACCTGGCTGTCTTAAGTCCACACAAGTCTGCTCTGGTGCATCCCCTGTAAAAGGGGCGTGGCGAGAACATATCCGGGCATTTGGAACAGTACTTGGGCTGTAACTGATGACATGTCGCAAGTCCAGTAGAACACAAGTCCGCACAGGAACGCATATTGAGAAACGGCTCTTGCTTTTGGGCTTTGGGGCATGCCCACTTCCAGCTGCCTCACTTCTGTTCTGTTGCATCCCAGCAGTTGCAGACTCCTGGTGCCACGCTGATATCCCCTGGTCTTGTCAGAGTGAACTCCCGTGCTGTGGCGACACATCACCGCACTTTCCTCTGCAGGGGTTGACAGAAGCTGTCAGACGGGACTGTTAGCCCCAAAGGCTAAGGTAGCCTCAGGCCCTGTCTGCTCTGCCTGGCGTCTGCTCTGCCTGGTGTGATGCGCTGCTGTGCTGTGTTGCTCCGCCTGCTGCTCTTGCCCACCACTGCTTGTGGCCTTTACGGCTAGTAGGTCTGTGCTTGGGAGCGTGTGTGTGTGTGTCTGAAGCCTGGGCCCTAATTTTGGGGTTGAGTTAGTTTAATTTAGTTTGATTAATCTTTTGTGTTATTTGTCTTTTTTCTGGTTTTCTATTTATTTGAAAGTAGTTTATGGTTTATTTTTCATTAGTTTCATTATGTACTTGTATGATTTTTACAATTTATATTGTTTAGTATTGAGTTGAGTTTGGTTTTGTTTATTGTGTGTGGGTGTGAGTGAGATTTTTATGGCTTTTAGAAAGTATTGATTTCCATAATAAATAAATAAATAAATAAA
The DNA here is from genome assembly GCF_011397635.1 of Epinephelus fuscoguttatus. Taxonomy (NCBI): domain Eukaryota; kingdom Metazoa; phylum Chordata; class Actinopteri; order Perciformes; family Serranidae; genus Epinephelus; species Epinephelus fuscoguttatus. The sequence goes on from NC_064752.1 coordinate 50,100,558, forward strand.
TTTTTGTTAAACTGGAACCACATCCTGTCGCTCTCAGTGTAGCCATACGAACATCTGTGCCTTTTTGGTTGTTTACTGTAACCCTACTTGAATTCGCAAGTTATCCATCCAAGAGTAATCAATCAATCAATTCAATCAATTTTATTTATAAAGCCCAAAATCACAAATCACAATTTGCCTCACAGGGCTTTACAGCATACGACATCCCTCTGTCCTTTGGACCCTCACAGCGGATAAGGAAAAACTCCTCAAAAAAAACCCTTTAATGGGGAAAAAAAAAACGGTAGAAACCTCAGGAAGAGCAACTGAGGAGGGATCCCTCTTCCAGGACGGACAGACGTGCAATAGATGTCGTACAGAACAGATCAACATAATAAATTAACAGTAATCCGTATGACACAATGAGACAGAAAGAGAGAGAGAGAGAGAGAGACAGAGACAGAGAGAGATGCAGGACAGACAGTAATGACAGTAGCTTACAACAACATTAATGAAAGTAATAATATTATAATTAATAATAATATATTAATATCTGATGGTATACATGTGTGACAATAATCACAGGTGTATAACAACAGTAGAAGTATGACTAATGATAACAGCAGCAGCAGGAGGCATCTGGCAGGACCACGGCAGCAGCACAACCACACACGTCACACTATCCAGGCACCGCTGCAATATGAGTTAACCTGAGAGACAGTGGAGCACAAAGGCTCCGAAGAAGAAGCCAAGTTAGTGACATCCAGAATGCATCCAGAATGGTTAGCAAGATGCAGTAGTAGGACCTGAGAAAGAGAGAGAGAGAGCAAGAGAGAGAAGGAGAGAAAGTGCCCGGTGTATTATAGGGGGTCCTCCGGCAGACTAGGCCTAAGTCAGCCTAACTAGGTGTGTGTGCAAAGCTGTATGAAAGCTTTGTTATACATAATTTTAGTGTAACTTTATCATTGTTTTTCTTTGTGAAAACATTGGACTACCGACAAGTGCTTAGTCTTGTCGGAAAGCTGCGGCCCCACTGTTTCACGTGATATGAATGGCTTCTCTCTATGAAGCACAGTTGCGAAAATCCAGAGAATAACAGGTGTGAATTTCGACGCACTTAAGGGTTAACCTGCGAGACAGTGTCATGCAGTAGAGCCAAGTTAGCAAGATGCAGTAACAGGACATGAGTGTTAGCAAGGGAGAGAGAGAGAGAGAGAGAGAGAGAGAGAGAGAGAGGAGATAACACTGGCAATCTGAACCGGTCAGTGGCGAAAAAAAAGCACTTTTATATGGGACGCATTTGCCCCCATTACTGTTTTAGCTCATTTCGCGGCTCAATACTGAACCAATTTTAGAACGAGTGGTACCCATGAATCATACGCACATATACATATGGGGAAATAGAGCCCAGGTTGAAAAATACCGAAGTTGTCCTTTAAAAGACAAATCTTGATCAAATATTACTCCGAGGTTTCTTACGGTAGTGCTAGAGGCCAGAGCAATGCCATCTAGAGAAACTATGTCATCACATAAAGAGTCTCTGAGTTGTTTGGGGCCAAGAACAATAACTTCAGTTTTGTCTGAATTGAACATAAGGAAATTGGTGCTCATCCAGGTTTTTATGTCTTTAAGGCAGTTATGAAGTTTCGTTAATTGATTACTTTCTTCTGGCTTCATCGATAAATACAACTGTGTATCATCCGCATAACAATGGAAATTTACAGAGTGATTTCTAATGATGTTACCTAAAGGAAGCATAATAGAGTAAATAGGATTGGTCCAAGCACAGAACCTTGCAGAACTCCAAAACAAACTTTAGTATGTAAGGATGATTCATTATGAACATGAACAAACTGAAAATGATCAGATAAATAAGATTTAAACCAGCTTAGTGCAGAACCTTTTAGGCCAATTAAGTGTTCCAGTCTCTGCAACAGAATTTGATGGTCAATTGTGTCAAACGCCGCAATAAGATCTAATAAAACAAGTATAGAGATGAGTCTTTTGTCTGAAGCAATCAGAAGATCATTTGTAATTTTAACTAGAGCTGTCTCAGTGCTATGATGCACTCTAAATCCTGACTGAAATTCCTCAAATAAATTATTATCATGGAGAAAATCACACAGCTGGTCTGCGACTACTTTCTCAAGGATCTTTGAAAGAAAGGGAAGATTAGATATTGGTCTATAGTTGGCTAACACCTCTGGATCCAGGGTGGGCTTTTTTTAGGAGAGGTTTAATTACAGCTAAGACTGTGGTACATAGCCTGATAATAAAGATATATTGATCGTGTCTAATAAGTGAGTGTTAACTAAAGGTAAGACCTCCTTAAGTAGCCTAGTTGGGATGGGGTCTAAGAGACACGTTGATGATTTAGATGAAGAGAAATTGGGGAGAAGCAATCTAAATATATATTAGGTCTTACAGCTGTGTTTGAGGGCAGATACGTACTATCTGAGGGCAGGAGGTCATGAATTTTGCCTCTAATAGTTAGAATTTTGTCATTAAAAAAGCTCATAAAATCATTACTGCTAAGGGCTAAAGGAATACAAGGCTCAATAGAGCTTTGACTCTCAGTCAGTCTGGCTACAGTGCTGAAAAGAAACCTGGGGTTGTTCTTATTTTCTTCTATTAAAGCTGAGTAATAGTTTGCTCTGGCATTGCGGAGGCCCCTCTTATAAGTTTTGAGACTGTCTGCCCAGATTAAACGAGATTCTTCCAGTTTGGTTAATCGCCAATTCCTTTCAAAGTTTTGCGATATTTGTTTTAACTTACAGGTTTGACAGTTATACCAAGGAGCGAACTTTCTTTGCTTTTTTAACTTCTTTTTAAGAGGAGCTACAGAGTCGAGCGTTGTTCGTAGCGAGCCTACGGTGCTATCAACAAAATGATCAATTCGGGAGAGGTTAAAGTCGGCACGGGAAACCTCTGTTACTGAAGGTATTGGTATTGAATTTAACGACAAAGTAATCTTTTCCTTAAGTTTTGCGACAGCACTATCTGATAAACATCTAGTATAGTAACTGTTGCTGAGTGGCGTGTAATCGAGTAAAAAGAAATCAAAAGAAATCAGATAATGATCCGATAGCGAGGGATTCTGTGGAAAGACTGTTTCAATCTCATACGTCAGAACTAGATCAAGGGTATGGTTGAAACAATGAGCGGTGTTTATGTACACCCTGACTGAAGCCAATGGAGTCTAATAATGAGATAAACGCGGTAGCCAGGGAGTCATTATCAACGTCAACATGAATGACGTCAACGTGAATGACGTTGACGTCATTCATGGTGACGTTGATCATGACTATATATATAGATTTTTTCATATTAACAGCAAGTTCACCCCAAGTTGAAGCTGTACACAGACTGCATACAAAATGGCAGAAAACAATCCCCCCCTGCCCAAACTGATGAACCTCACCCAGAGAATGCAAAAATAGGTGAGTTTTCCATGTCTGTCCCACAGGTAAGGAGGCAAACCTTTGACAAGGCTTTGCTTAATTTTTTTTGTTTTTGTTTTTTTTTTTGTTTTTTAATTTACCCACAGGCTATGCAGGAAAAGGAAAACGAGGGAAGCTGCAGGGAATCTATTCGGAAAACTCTCACCCAGGCTTCTGCTTAAAGTTCTGCCAGGTGTGCAGGGCTTTGTGAGTGAATGAGCCATGGATTGGTCTGTGAGTATTTTTATCTCGATACAATGTTTAAAGCTCTCTTATTCTTTGTCTTTATTTTAGTACTTTTTTGACTTTTAAGACAGAATGACGTAAAGCTGCATAAAGTTGACACCATTTCAACGCTTTTCTCTAGCCATTTATTAATTGGGAGTTGCCAACAAGCCATCAATTATATTCTCAACAAATATGAATCATTCTTCCATTCTATTCATCCAGATTGAGTACATGCCCTCATTACTAAAAAAATAACTTTATCATTGACAAACATTCTACTTTTGTGTCGAAGTTGAGTGAATGTTATGTTTTTCTTCTTGGAATCACAGAGAAGTTGGGGTTGCATTCTCTACATTTTTGACCTTTGTTATTTGTGAAAATAAATTTTTGAAATTAAACATATTGTTGAGTGCTGGTGCTGCTGCCGTGTTTGATTGACGTCTGACGTATGTGACATGGGCAGCCCCACCTTCCCACAAGCCGCAGCCCTTAGTAGTTGCAATCCAGTAGCTTTGGTAGTTGCCAGCAGGTGGGCCTGCTGAACAGCAAACACTGCGCTGCGTTCACAGTGCTACGTGGAAATCGGAAATTTCTGCATGTGGCTGTTGAAATGCACAATCTGGCATAATTTATCGCTACGCTTCTGCAATTGGTAGTACTGTCTTAAACAGCTTTCACATCTCACATCTCCGAAAACGTCGGAGTAAATTTAAAAAAAGGCGATATTTAGATAAACTTTCCACGTATTGAAAAATATTAAAACTTAATAAAGTGACATATTAACAGCCTTAGCCTTGCAGTGGAAATTAAAACAGATTTAGCTGTGCAGGATATTCATGCATGCCGTGTAAATGGAAGTTTGTCACTGACATCAGTTTTTTCGCTGCGAATCACATGGTGTGGCCAACATAGTGTTGAGTTGAAATTTTTTTGAAGGCAACGTAATAGGGGAAGGTCCCTAGCCTTTTTGTTAAGCTGTCTGTCATGATTCCACACCCCTCTCAGTTGATGCCACGCCCCCCACGCTGGATAAGGGCCAAAAGTCTGAAACTGAAAAGAAAGATCTGACAGTGAAAAAAAGATTTGAAACTGTAAAAAATAAGATCTGAATCTGAAAAGATAAAATGTACAACTGATAAAATATGATCTCAAATATTTAAAAAATATGAAAGTGAAAAATGAAAATAAATAATTTATTCAAAAGAAATACCAGAGTGAATCATAATTATATTGAACTTGAAAAAAACTTTTTGGATACAAAATTCAAGATCAAAACTTGAATTTTCAGTTTCAAATTTTATTTTTTTCAAGTACAAAACATTTGGCCCTAATATAGCTCCATACCCTTGACTCCTCTGTGAGCTGGAATACACATAAATGTTATAACAATATTCATAATTTTTATATTTGTACAAAGATTAATATATTTCATTAACACTACCCTGCCTACTATTAGATGCAGATGATTGTAATGTTATCAATGCTGAACATGAGTCTAAAGAATAAGCATTTTAATTTGTAATTTCTCTGTCATCTGTAGTGCTGTTGCAATAGCCACCATCTCCACAGGAAACACTGACAAATGGTCTGATGTCTGTCTTTTAACAGAAACTTGCAGGGGCTAGTATACGAACAACAAAACCTGTTCTCCCTGTGTTGGGATCCTTGGATCCATCAGTATAAACTTGAACATGTGTTTGATACAATGTTTGTAGCCTGTCTTCTCCCAAAGTTGCAATGTTTCCAAAATCTTTGTGTATTTGCTTTTTTCCAACATATTGAGATTGATTGTCACTGTTGGAAACAGGGTGGAACACTGCAGGGATGTTTCTTGCTTAATTTCTTGTCTGTAGCTACTTTGTCGCAATGCAAATGTAAACGGTTGAAATTATATCTTTATTTTTACGTTTGAAATTTCACCAAATCCTGATGAATAATGTTTTCTATATGTTTAAGATGTGTTTTATTGCCTATATTTATGCCTGAATGTTGTAATCAGACCAGTGTTAATACCTGTACTGTCACTTTAAGAGGTCGCAGGCCTTGTGCCTTCATTCCTGTGTTTTTTTTTATTTTATTTTATTTTTTTTAAATTGAAAATAGAACAATTTACAACAATATATGGTAGTTGTTACATTCTTCATAATATGCTCTTACACAGACGGAGCACAGGAAACAGAATTAAACAAAAAAGACATGAAAAAAATATAAATTAAAATCGCTAAGGGGCCTCTTCTAATAGTCCAATGTTATTAATAGTGTACAGAAGACTTTTTGCTGTTTTCTTTTTCATGTGCTTCAAAGCTTTACAGTACATAGTCAGTTCTTTTTTAAATACCAAAAAAGGGGCATTTACATTTGTGAATAAAGAATTTCATTCTTTCATTCATTCATTCATCTTCTAACCGCTTCATCCTCTTGAGGGTCGCGGGGGGGCTGGAGCCTATCCCAGCTACATCGGGCGAGAGGCAGGGTACACCCTGGACAGGTCGCCAGACTATCGCAGGGCTGACACATAGAGACAAACAACCATTCACGCTCACATTCACACCTACGGACAATTTAGAGTCACCAATTAACCTAGTCCCCAATCTGCATGTCTTTGGACTGTGGGAGGAAGCCGGAGTGCCCGGAGAGAACCCACGCTGACACGGGGAGAACATGCAAACTCCAGACAGAAGGGCTCCCATGCCCGGGATCGAACCGGCAACCCTCTTGCTGTGAGGCGAGAGTGCTAACCACCACACCACCGTGCCGCCCCTGAATAAAGAATTTCCCTAGAATAAATAAAGTGTTCAAAATAATGTTAGTGTCTTTATCCTCATACGTAATCGTCATTCTCTCAGTTCTCTCTTCTCTCAGTCCGCGGCTCCGCACCAGACCTATGCGCCAGACTCGCTGAGAGCAGGCGCTTGAGACCTGTGTGCTGTGTGGAGGAGACTACATGTTACAGAGCCTTATTGTGTTTTTTGTTGATTTGTACAGACAAATCCACCATCTTGCCTTCATTAAAGGAGCAACCAGTAGCTGGTCATGGTCCGGGTCCTTCCTTCATTCAGCACAACATAGAACACAACGCAGAACATACAAGGGTTAGCGGATGTGCATCCAACAAGATATTATATTGTTAAAGACAATGCACGCCCGTTACACAAAGCAGTCCTGCTTGGCCCTTTCTCTCACCCAGCACGGGAGAAGTAGCTACTTTTGCTGTAGGATACCTACCTTTAGAATGCCCTCGAAGATTTGCCCAGTAGTTCATCATGAACTGTTTTCTTCTAATATGCAGCAGCATTTCACCCATCTCAATCTGAAAGGCAGACACACGTGTCGTTTTGAAAGCACCACAATAAAGTTGCAAAACGTAACTGTTTTCATTCATCTCATCCGTGTGGTTTTCAGCAGCAGCAGGAAGCTGTTTTAAGCGAAAATGCTCAGACAACCTGTGCACTACCTGCTAAGCATCAAACACTTGATCAACAAAGTCAGCTATTATCTGGTGAACATAGTGGAGTATTAAAGAGCTAAAAGGGCAGATATTTCCCTCAATAATTGGTGGACACCAAACCTTACAAAGCGTTAAAAAGGAGAGTAATTATTTGACTTATAATCATTAGATTGATCAGTGCTGATGCTACTACATGTATACTTGACGTGTAAATAGGCCACCATTTGCTAATACGTTTGCCATATCCATTTGATATGGTGATAACTGATCATCAAATGTTTTGTTTTGTCCTCGACCAAGATATTCACTTTACTGTCATAGAAGAGTAAAGAAACCAGAAAATATCAACACGTAGGAAGTTGGAATTAGAGAAGTTTGACTTTTTTTTAATTACTTAAACTGATTAATCGAATATCAGATTAGTTGGCAAACACAGTTTTCCCCAAATATTTAAATGAAGTCCAAATAACTGTGTGCTAAAGTGAGAGAGTAGAGTTAAAGAGTTTGAGACAGTCAGTGCGGTAGAGGGCGCAGATGAGTAATGAATCATGTCTCTCACAACAGAAGAAGTATGAATTGGGGGAGCAGGTAGGAGGAAGTGGAACTCGGAGACTCGGTTGGCAGTAGGATTGAAAATTGTTTGGCGGTTTCGCATAAACTTTACTTTGACTGTAGCGCCATGTCCTCGTCCTCAGGGGGAAACAGTGAGAATGAAATGGAGTGGATGATCTCTAGATCTGCTACAATGAAAAGAGCGCTTAGAGATAGGCAAGAAAGAGCGAGGAGTTGGTCAGAAGAAAGTGAAAACTCGAAAAGTCATAACAAGAAAACAATAACAATAAAAACAGTGCATGAGGAGCAAAAACAGACAGATGAGATTAAAGTAATGATTGAATTTGATCGGGAGGGGGGGTCATTTCCACCCGATCAAACTAACAAGAGCAACTGAACAGGAAATTGGTAAGATCAAGTTAGCAAAGCTGCTGACTAAAAAGAGAGTGCTTATTCATGCAGTGAGCAAACAACAGCAGGATAAGATCATTAAAATGACATTGCTAGTAGGGGAAAAGATAAAGGCCTATGTACCTGGAGCACTTGCCAGGTTGAAGGGAGTAATCTCAGGGATACTACTTAGTGTGTCTGTGGATGACATTAAAAAAGAAGTCAGAGGAGGGAAAGTGATTGATGTGACCAGGATTAAGAGCAAAAGGGATGGTATTCTGAAAGACTCAGTGTCAGTGATTCTACAGTTTGAGAACAGCATCCCAAAATCAGTGCAGATTGGGTACATGAATTACAATGTGAGAGAGTATACACCTAAACCAATTAGGTGCTTTGCATGTCAAAGAATGGGACATATTGCTAAAGAATGCAAAGGGAAACAACGGTGTGCACGATGTGGAGGGCAGCATGAGTATGGAAAATGTGGAAAAGACGCTCAAGTGAAATGCTGTTACTGTGGAGGAGATCATAGTGCTGCATACGGAGGATGCATAGTTCAGAGAGAAGCAAGGGAAGCTCAGAGAGTCAAAATAACGGAGAATGTCTCATATGCAGAAGCTCTAACGAGAATAAGAAAGGAGGGAGCTCACAGTATGGATGTCAGTGGAGAGAGCAAGCACTCAAGGAAATCAGACTCAAATACAAGGGCCCTCTGACATGCTCACATAAATGTAAAGTGGATGACAGTATCATGGTAGTGAAAAAAGAGAACTTTGTGGCTTTTATCTGCCATGCCATCAATGTAGCAGTAAACATGAAGAAGAAAAGTGATAAAATTAAGACAATTGTAGAGGCAGCAGGAAAATTCCTCGACATGAAAGAAATTAAAGCTGATCAAATACATATACTGTTGACAGTAGCGGAAGCTGCAGAAAACACCAAAGATGTGGCTTGATGCACTATTTATGGTTATACACATTCTGCAGTGGAATGCCAGAAGTTTGTTAGCTAATGGTCAGAAGCTTAAAAGATATATTTATGATCTGGAAGTAGTTCCAGATGTTATTATGTTCAGGAAACTTGGTTGAGACCACAGATAGATTTTAGGATCCCTGGATTCAGCGTAGTTAGACATGACAGAGATGATAAGCATAGTGGAGTAGGTTGTGCCACATTTAATCAGCCCTAAACCTAAACTAGATTATAATTCATTTGAAAGCCTCGTTCTTAGTCTTTTACATCCGACCTGGAAAACCTCGCAGCCACTTTTATTTGTTATAGTGTACCGTGCTCCTGGCCCGTATTCTGAATTTTTATCTGAATTCTCAGAGTTTTTATCCAGTTTAGTTCTTAAATCAGATAAAGTTATTATTGCAGGCGATTTTAACATTCATGTCGACGTTGATAATGACTCCCTGGCTACCGCGTTTATCTCATTATTAGACTCCATTGGCTTCAGTCAGGGTGTACATCAACCTACTCATTGTTTTAACCATACCCTCGATCTAGTTCTGACGTATGGAATTGAAATTGATAACCTAAAAGTCTTTCCACAGAATCCCTCGCTATCGGATCATTATCTGATTTCTTTTGATTTCTTTTTACTCGATTACACGCCACTCAGCAACAGTTACTATACTAGATGTTTATCAGATAGTGCTGTCGCAAAACTTAAGGAAAAGATTACTTTGTCGTTAAATTCAATACCAATACCTTCAGTAACAGAGGTTTCCTGTGCCGACTTTAACCTCTCCCGAATTGATCATTTTGTTGATAGCACCGTAGGCTCGCTAACAACGCTCGACTCTGTAGCTCCTCTTAAAAAGAAGTTAAACAAGCAAAGAAAGTTCGCTCCTTGGTATAACTGTCAAACCCGTAAGTTAAAACAAATATCGCGAAAATTTGAAAGGAATTGGCGATTAACCAAACTGGAAGAATCTCGTTTAATCTGGACAGACAGTCTCAAAACTTATAAGAGGGGCCTCCAATGCCAGAGCAAACTATTACTCAGCTCTAATAGAAGACAATAAGAACAACCCCAGGTTTCTTTTCAGCACTGTAGCCAGGCTGACTGAGAGTCAAAGCTCTATTGAGCCTTGTATTCCCTTAACCCTTAGCAGTAATGATTTTATGAGCTTTTTTAATGACAAAATTCTAACTATTAGAGGCAAAATTCATGACCTCCTGCCCTCAGATAGTACCTATCTAACCTCAAACACAGCTGTAAAATCTAATATATATTTAGATTGCTTCTCCCCAATTTCTCTTCAAGAATTGTCTGCAGTGATTTCTTCATCCAAATCATCAACGTGTCTCTTAGACCCCATCCCAACTAGGCTACTTAAGGAGGTCTTTCCTTTAGTTAACACTCATATATTAGATATGATCAATATATCCTTATTAACAGGCTATGTACCACAGTCTTTTAAGATAGCTGTAATTAAACCTCTACTAAAAAAGCCCACCCTGGATCCAGAGATGTTAGCCAATTATAGACCAATATCTAATCTTCCCTTTATGTCAAAGATCCTTGAGAAAGTAGTCGCAGACCAGCTGTGTGATTTTCTCCATGATAATAATTTATTTGAGGAATTTCAGTCAGGATTTAGAGTGCATCATAGCACTGAGACAGCTCTAGTTAAAATTACAAATGACCTTCTGATTGCTTCAGACAAAGGACTCGTCTCTGTACTTGTTTTATTAGATCTTATTGCGGCGTTTGACACAATTAACCATCAAATTCTGCTGCAGAGACTGGAACACTTAATTGGCTTAAAAGGTTCAGCACTAAGCTGGTTTAAATCTTATTTATCTGATCGTTTTCAATTTGTTGACGTTCGCAATGAACCATCCTTACGTACTAAAGTTTGTTTTGGAGTTCCATGAGTTCTGTGCTCGGACCAATCCTGTTTACTCTATATATGCTTCCTTTAGGTAACATCATTAGAAATCACTCTATAAATTTCCATTGTTATGCGGATGATACTCAGTTGTATTTATCGATGAAGCCAGAAGAAAGTAATCAATTAACTAAACTCCATAACTGCCTTAAAGACATAAAAACTTGGATGAGCACCAATTTCCTGATGTTAAATTCAGACAAAGTTATTGTTGTTATTGTTCTTGGCCCCAAACAACTCAGAGACTCTTTATCTGATGACATAGTTTCTCTAGATGGCATTGCTCTGGCCTCTAGCACTACCGTAAGAAACCTCGGAGTAATATTTGATCAAGATTTGTCTTTCAATTCTCATTTAAAACAAACCTCACGGACTGCATTTTTTCATCTGCGTAATATTGCGAAAATTAGGCCTATCCTGACCCGAAAAGATGCAGAAAAATTGGTCCACGCTTTTGTTACCTCAAGGCTGGATTACTGTAACTCTCTATTATCAGGTAGCTCTAGTAAGTCCTTAAAAACTCTCCAGCTAATTCAGAATGCAGCAGCACGTGTACTAACAGGAACTAATAAACGCGATCATATCTCTCCTGTTTTAGCTTCTCTGCACTGGCTCCCTGTAAAATCCAGAATTGAATTTAAAATCCTACTGTTAACTTATAAAGCTCTAAATGGTCAAGCTCCGTCATATCTTAGAGAGCTCATAGTGCCATATTATCCCACCAGAACACTGCGCTCTGAGAACGCAGGGTTACTCGTGGTCCCTAAAGTCTCCAAAAGTAGATCAGGAGCCAGAGCCTTTAGCTATCAGGCTCCTCTCCTGTGGAATCATCTTCCTGTTACGGTCCGGGAGGCAGACACCGTCTCCACATTTAAGACTAGACTTAAGACTTTCCTCTTTGATAAAGCTTATAGTTAGGGCTGGCTCAGGCTTGTCCTGTACCAGCCCTTAGTTAGGGCTGATGATGGATGAGAGAAATCTGGTTTGTAATGATGATGGAAAAGGAACCAGAATAAATGTAAACAGAGGAGCAGTAGCCTATCAGTGCTAGATCTTACTCTGGTGTCAGATAAAATGGTGAATATTTGTGAATGGTGTGTTAAAGATGACACTACACTAGGAAGTAATCATTTTCCAATTATTACCACAATAAATGATAATGTGTGCAAGCAAGAAGGGTATACAGTCACCAGATGGTGCATTAGTAAAGCTAACTGGGAACATTTTAGGTTGTGTTGTAAGGAGACTGCACACATGTTAACACTTGAAGGAAATATTGAGGAATGTGCTAGTGAAGTTACAGAGCATATCTTAAATGCTGCAAATCTTTGTATTCCAAAAAGAACAACAAAAGGTGAGGTAAGAGTAGTCCCCTGGTGGAAAAAGGAAAAAGGCTGTAGCCCGAAGGATAATAAAGGAAGCAAAAAAGGAAAAATGGAGAAACTATTGTTCATCCATAGGAAGAGAAATAAAACTACAAAATGTTTGGGCAATGTTTAAGAAAAATGAGTGGGAAAAAAGTTCTGGTAAAATCCCAGCGTTGGTCAGTGGTCAGAGGTTAGCTATAGCAAACAAAGAAAAGGCAGATGTGTTAGGTGAGACATTTGCTGCTGTGCATAGCGGTGAACATCTGGGTGATAAGCATAGGCAGCAAAAGGAGAGGATACTCAGAGAACTTGGAGAGGTAAGGAAGAAGAAAGAAAGCTTTACAACAACACTAGACATGGAATTAACAATGCAAGAACTTAACATAGTGCTTAAAGGTACTGGGTACACAGCCCCAGGAGAAGATCAGCTCTGTTATGCCATATTCCGGCAGCTCCCTGAAGTGTCATTAAATAAAGTGTTGAAATTCTTTAATAAAATCTGGAGAGATGGAGATGTTCCAAGTAGTTGGAAAAGGGCAATTATATTGCCATTTAACAAGCCAGGGAAAGATCACACTAACCCTAGTAACTATAGACCAATAGCACTCACGCCCCACCTGTGTAAATGGATGGAAAAGATTCTTGTACACAGACTTTCGTATGTATTGGAACAGAGAGAATTAATAAAGGATATTCAGTGTGGGTTTAGAAAGAGTCAATCCACTACAGAAGCACTAGTTAGGGTAAGTAATGATATTGAAAAAGCATTAAAGATGAAAGAAACGTTGGTAATTGTATTTTTCGACATAGAAAAAGCATATGATTCAATGTGGAGGGAAGGTTTACTTATTAAATTAAATCAAATGGGCATTAATGGAAGAATGTATAATTGGATAATGAGCTTTCTCTCAGACAGGAGAATAAGAGTGAAAGTTGGGGCAGAACTTTCAAAAGAGTTTAAAGTGGAAAACGGTACCCCACAAGGGATTGCTATTAGCCCAGTGTTGTTCAACATAATGATAAATGATATTTTTGCAAATGTAGAAGGAGGTATTAGATCAGCTTTGTATGCAGATGATGGGGCCGTCTGGATGAGGGGGAGAAATGTTTCTCATGTGATGGAAAAAATAAAGCGAGCAGTTGAGGAAGTAGAGAGATGGTCATACCAATGGGGCTTTAAGATGTCAGTAAATAAGTCCTGCTATATGATGATCACAAGTAAGAGAAAGATTGAGGTGGAGAATATAACAATGTATGGTCAGCCACTAGAGTGGGTGGCTGAATTTAAGTATCTGGGCCTATGGCTTGACAGTAAATATTCATGGAAAAAACAATATGAGTTCATGGAAACTAAATGTAAAAATGTCATTAATTTGCTGAAAGCTGTGGCTGGATGTGACTGTGGGGCAGACAAACAGGCTCTTCTTGACATGTATAGGGCACTCATGAGGTCGATACTTGACTATGGATGCATAGTGTATGGTGCAGCAGCTCAAACATCATTACATAGATTGGACAGATTACAGTACAGAGCATTACGTGTATGCACGGAGCCATGAAGACTACCCCCATTAATGCTCTGTTAATAGAAGCAGGAGACATGCCTCTGGAGTTACGGAGAGATAGGGTATCATTAGCTTATTGGATCAAGCTTAAAGGAAGTGGGGCAAAGAATCCAGCTGCACAAGTTCTACAAAGCTACTGGGAATATTCCAGGTTTCAGAGGAAAGGGTTTGGGTGGACAGGAAATGAATGGGCTAAAAAGTATGAGTTAGATAATTTAGAATTCACACAGCCCAGTCCAGTCAGTATGGTCCCTCCGTGGATCTACCCTGAAGCAAAGGTGGACATGAATGTTTGTAATATGAAGAAAGAATGGCGACTGAGTGAAGTGGGTGAAAGAACTAGTGAATACCTAAGAACTAGGTATTACAACTACCTCAAAATATTTACAGATGGATCTGAGAACACAAAGGAGTGTGTGGGAGCAGGGTTGTACATATCATTATTTGGAGTGAACATTTCAAAACGCCTGTCAGACCACTTGTCAGTATTCCCAGCAGAAATGGTGGCTGCAATTATCAGTCTACAGTGGGTGGAGGAGGTCAGACCAGATAGGGTGGTGATATGCACAGATTCAGTTGCTATTTTGGAAAGGCTACAGTCAAAAAGCATAATCAGGGAAGATTTGTTCATTGAAGTACAGCACAGTTTGTTCAGACTTCACAGGGGTGGAATTGAGGTACAGTTCTGCTGGGTGCCAGCTCATACAGGGGTGAAGGGAAATGAGGTAGCTGATAACCAGGGCCGTACGCAGGATTTTTGAAATACCGAGGTCATTTAGTCGTTTTGCATGTGGGGGCGGTCAGAAATTTTTGTCAATTATATATCAAAACCCTTCAATCTGGTATACTTTGACAGCCAAATGAAGAGGCTACATCTATAAAGAACTACACACATCATATTAGATTAATCCCATCTTATCATGTTTCTCTTCCCACTTCATACTATAGCGAAATTGCCTTTCACCAGACTTTGTTTGTGGGTATTTATAATTATGTTTGAACCACTTATTCTTTAGCAGGAAGTACTTCTCTTCATCTGTCAGTTGTTATATTAATTTTTATATCAATGAAAAAAACAATCCGTGTTACTAAATTCTTACATTCTTACATGTATCTCACCATTGCAAGTTGGAAGTTGACATATTCTGCCATATCGTATATGAAGAGGGGAGACTCTCTGGAATCTGGCAATATAAGAACCATGATGGTGGGACATTCTGTCACTTCACAGTTGTCCAAAACATGTGGTTTGTGCCAGGTGGACATGATTGCCAGTATTTTTTCATTATTGCAAGAAATTCCATTGACTCAATCACATTCTCATTCACTCAAATGTGTTTTATCTGAAAGAAACATGCAATATTTACATCTAAGATAATAGAAAAATAGTCAACCAAGTGCAATGAGGTCCTCCAAGATAATATTTGCCACTTTGCAGTAAAAAAAAATTCTGGACGTTTTCTTGTCGACATGATCTTGACTTACTTCTCTGTGCTGCTCTTTGACCTGACCTGAACGTTTTTTGTTGTTGTTTTTCAGTTTCAGTTATATATTAGGGGGACATTTTGGGATTTGTGGGGGGGGGGAGCATCTTGAAAGCCGGACTACAAATGTGGATAGACAGGGAGAAACACACACAAGATGTGGTAAGATATGATATTCCTCACTATATGAAGTGACTGATAACAAGATCTGTATAATGGATTGTAAAGAAATTCGTCAGGTTTTTATTTTGTAGATAATTGATCTGTATTTAGAGCGTGATGGGATGACAGCACAATGATGTGTGTGGTCCTGCGCTTTCATGTGATATGCGTGGCATTTGTGAGTAACCCATCTAAGAATAATGTGTGTGCAAAGCTGTATGAAAGCTGCATCGATCAAACAAGAGTGCCAGAATTTTCTTTTTTAAAAATCAGTTATAACAAAAATCTTTAAAGAAAGGAACAGAAGAGAAGAAATCATCATGATGAGGCTTCGAGTTCGTCATACTGGTCTGAATGACACAATGAATTTAATTGGGAAAAAGAATACTGACAAGTGTGAGAGATGTGGTGTTAAGGAAAATGTGGAACATATTTTAATACACTGTCTAAAGTATACTTCAGAGAGAGAGAGGCTACAGAGGAAAGTCAGAGCAGCGCAGCAGGACTGGAGTATGGCTGGAATTCTAAGAACTGAAGGGGAAAGAGAAAAGATCCAAGTTGTAAGGAAAGCATTATTCAGCTTTCTGAAAGAGACCCAGTTGATGGGTAGAATCTAGAGGTGGGGATATGACGCTACACACTCTTGTACAGTAGGTGGCGGTATGCACCTGAACGTTGCTTGCGATCCGCCATTAAACGAAAGAAGAAGAAGAAGTATGAATTGACCAATCAGATGCGGTGTCGAGAAATCAACACGGAAGACGTTTTAAGGCGCCAATTTTGTCTCGTCGCTGAAACAGAAATAGTTTTTTTTCGTGTGTTTTTTTTGTAGCTGGTATTAAAATTGCGACAATGACAGAAAACACCTTCCCCGTCTATGCTGTGGATGCGATAGTGAACTTTTACCGGACAGAAGTTCTCACGGGTCAAGAGGCGAAACATTTCAACAAGAGCGACCTGACTCCTACTCCTAAGGTAACGTCCGTTCACTGTCCACAAACTATATAATTCATACTTGATAACAGCAACATAATGACTACATTTGAAAGGTTCGTCAGAAGTGTGCAACGCACATAATCGAGTTAGAAATATAATTAATGTTGCCAGGGACCGAAATGAAGAGTTGAAGTTGTGGTCAGGTTCAATGCGTGCATTGAATTTATGTAACGTTATCTGTATTCTGGACATCGAAGCTATGCTTTTATGTTTTACACTTTGTGTATAACAGCTTTTTGTGTTGTGCAAACCAGTTTAACCATTCACATTCATTTGGATAAACAAACAAAGCCCAGAAAAAAACAGGATTAGTTAAATATAGATACCCACTTGATTTAACTAACGTAAACTTGACTGTTAATTGATCAGCGAACTATTATAACTAATAATCGATCATTTTAAGCAAAACCAGTGAGCATTGTCTTGTTTCAGCTTCTCCAGTCAGGGTTAACTGCTTTTGTTGTCACATATAAAAAGTGACATGAAACATGGTATGATTCCAGATAGGATTGTAACTAACGATTGTTTTCATTGTGGATTAATCTGCTGTTTTTGTTTTTTCTTTTTTAATGATGACGATTACTCAATAAATAGTTTTGTCTCTAAATTGTCTGAAAGTAGTGAAAGGTGCCAGCTAAAATTTCCCAAAGCTCAAGATTATGGTGTCCACTTGTTTTAAGTGACCCACAGTCCCTAACTTAAAAATATGAAAATATTCAATTTACAATCAGACATGACAACAAGCAGCAAAGTGCCACAGTTGAGAAGCTTTAATCAGCACATATTTAGAATTTTTATTTGAAAGATAATAACATTAATCATTAAAACCACATTCGACCAAATGACAAATCTTTTTTTTTTTTAATTTTAATTTTATATACTTTATTAATCCCCCTGGGGGGAAATTCAATTTTTTCACACTTGCTTGTTAATTACACACAGGTCTGAAAGACACACACATGCACAAACAGGACCTATACATGCACAAAGTGGAGAGATGTCAGAGTGAGGGGGCTGCCTTGGTCAGGCGCCCCGTGCGGTTGGGGGGTTCGGTGCCTTGCTCAAGGGCACCTCAGCAGTGCCCAGGAGGTGAACTGGCCCCTCTCCAGCTACCAGTCCACGCTCCGTATTTTGGTCCGGACGGGGACTCAAACAGGCGACCCTCCAGTTCCCAACCCAAGTCTCTATAGACTGAGCTACTGCCGCCCAAACAAGCTTTTCTCAAGGAAAACTAGTGATGCACGATAATATTAGCACGTCATCAGTATCAGCCGATACTGGTTTTAAAATTAACTGAATCAGCCACATACTTTTTCCTATTTTGCATATGAATAAATATTGCATACATTTAAAAACACTGTATTTCATGTCTCCATCTGCTGGTGGGCCATCACAATAAGAGTATGTGTGCATAATATGATGTTTATTCCACTACAGAAGAGACTTGATGATCACTAAAATTAGGTTGGGGAAAAGTGGACATATTGATATTGCTATCAGTTATTGGTCAAATGAGTTGTTGTCGGATATTGACAAAAACCCAATATTGTGCATCCTTAAGAAAAACTAAAAGGATATTGTAATGTTCATTGTTTTCCATGTATTCCTCTCTAGAAAGTTTTTTTTTTTTTTTTTCAACATTTAAGTAGGTCATCTAACTTTTTAACTTTTTAACTTTAAAATGTCCTGTTTTATGTTACAAAAAACATTAATATAAAATGTTCCCTAACCCTTAGTCATTTATTTTGGTTCATGTTTTGTTTTCCTTCAGTATTGGTTATTGTAAAATTGCTATTAAATTTAATTCTGAGAGGCATTAAAAATGTCTTAAATCTAACATGCCTAAGCTGTAGTTACTCTGTAATCAATAATGAAAATAATTATAATTAGATGCAGACCTTGCTCTTTGCACAGAACAAGCAATGTGGATTTAGTCCCCTGTATGTAGGATATACAGGAATCTTCATACCAAGAGATCATTACACAGCCAGAATGAACAGGAACAAAAATTACAACAACCAGTAACTCTTTTAATATACACATAGGCATGTGTATGTTCGATTTACCAAAATTGGGTACCAGCTGTAAACATTCACCCAGCTTTGATTTCAGTGAAGCAAAGAACTGGACCAGACAAAATACCTGCCCGTAGTTGAGATGCTGTTGGATTTCCAGCCATCAGTCTATGGTCAGATAAATTACAGATCATTAACATAGCACTCACTTACTCTCTCTTCCAGCCAGAGGCGGTTCAAACGTTGTACATGAGAGTGTTGCATCTTCTGTATCGTTTCAGACCTGAGTGTCACTCCATGGTAAGTACTGTATAATTTCACTCTAGATTCTAAGTTACACTGAGCAGTCACATATATTTCTTATTGTTTGGTGTTACAGTGTCACTTTCCACACCTGTTTTTGTAGGGAATGGTGTGGTGGCATATGTCATAGACAGAGTCATCACCATCTTTCCTATATTTAAGAGCTGGATCTTTTTTGTTTTCCCAAAGCTTCCTCTTTTGGAGAACATTCAGAATCCAGTATATCATGAGGGGACAACAGCTATCATGAGCGTCTATATGCGCATGTGAGTTTACTTGCTTCCTTTCCAGGATATTAGACAGTATTATATGTACCAACTGCCACGGACTTAAAAAAAAAAAAAAAAAAAGGATTATTGCTGATAACAAGTTTATAGAGGAAATAATCCCCTGGCTTTTGGCCTAAGTGCCTCCTTCCAGGAACTTGAAAATGGGCAGGGCTTGGTTGGTGATGAAAGCTCTGTCCATATACATCACTAGGCACCTGGGGCCTCATTTATAACCAATGCTTATGCTAAAAAAAAAAAAAAGGGCGTGACATGTGCATACGCCATTTTCTAAGCATAAACTGGGATTTATAAAGAAAAACTTGATGAGGAAATGTGCTTAAATTTAAGAAAACTCTGATCCATATGTATGCCCGTTTTGAGATGGGAAATTGCTGATGCAGATGGTGAGATGGTGAATTGAAGCCAGATTATGGAAATTTGAGATGGAACATTGTACGTATAATGATCTCTCACACATTTTAAATTCTCCTCATATCATATGTTTCTTAGAGATCCACTTCATAAACATCAGATGCAGCAGTGCTTAAATCTCAAATCAAATCCCACTCAGTATTTCATTAGCGCTGTGTTACCGTCCCATTCCCTACCACTGGAGCGCGGAGGGGAGGGGAGGGGCCATCTGCATGCTGTTGACCCTTGTGCACAGCTGGATGATGTCAGGCTGTGGCAGGTGACAGGATTCAGGAAAGTTTGGCTTTCCTTTACTTGATAATAGAGGTGAATATACTGACTCATTTTCACCTCAGCCATGTTAACCAGGCTAACTGATGAAATTAATGTCGTCGATTGTAGAAATCCAAGATAACATCAAACAGCATTAAATAATTGCAGTACACTGTGTCAACAGTTTTCAATAATCTCTTCTAATACTGTGCAAATATCACCAAGAACCATTTTAGTTTTCTGATAGTTTTTGTGTGTAAAATGGCCACAGGGATCACAAGTGTGCTTTTAGGCGCACAAAGCGCACTGGAGACATTGCAGTACTCTGTTTCCTCTTCACCACCTGCGCATATGGACTGTGGTAATTAGCAAAGACATCAGGGCGCATTGCTTTTCTCTTTGGTAACCATCTTTAGATCATCTGACCCTTTTTAATGGCAGCCAGTGTCCTGTTTGATGAACTGACTGCATTAAAAGCAGCAGCAACATGTTCTCACTCACTGCCTTTGGTTTGTGACCTCACTGCTCACTAAACAACAGGCTGTGTTTTCTAACCTCCAGCTCACCCACAAGCACCTCAATTTCTGTGTCAGGAATATTCATTCTCTCAGTTTTCCTCTCAGTCATTGCCATGATATACTGTATAGAACCATTGATCAGCCAGCTCATGTTTATGTATCAGAATTAATGAGGTGTTTTGACTTTACCATTTATGGTGGAATGTGGGTGTGTAGAGGGCGAGATATTAGGCTGGGCCCCGTGCATGCAATTCCAAGTTGATTTGGGATTTATAAAAGGATTTGTAAACTGTGCACTAGCAGGCATACGCATGGTTTTATAAATCAGAATATTTTTTGGCATATATACATTTCCTCATTTGTACAATGTTTATTGTTGCATGCAGTGCATATATTTCTAACATTACTGTGTGGGATGTTTTATAGGCGGCAGTTTCTGCCAATGTGTTTGGTGTACGATTTTTCACTGAATGACCTTCTAGCGCCAAGTAAGTTAATGATTTTAAATTTTATCTGTCCAGAGTTTTTCTGAAACTATTACATCATTATATATTTCCACATCTATAGCTAGATGTCAGATAACCCTGAATAATGGCCTTGTTCTTCCTTTTCTAGAAAAACAGAAGACTCTGACTGTTTTAAGTGCCATAATGAACTTTCTTCACTTCAGGAAGCAGAGGATGGACATCATCTTGGACAAGCAGGCCAAATTTGTATGTCATACTGGGGGTTGGCAGTAGGTTAAAACCTGCAATGCTCTTTTACCCTGTGAGTCAACTGTTAATGTAGTAGGACTGGTAAGGAAAAGGATCTCTGCAACCTACATAGGCCCTAAACAATTGTGTTGTAACCCCAACATCAAGGATCGTCAACTGATGGACCAAAGACTCCCATCCAGCTTGCAAAATATTAACTAATTCAGAAAATATGAGGAGGAAAAATGCATTACAGTATTTAGGATATCTAGTATTTTTTTGGTCCTATACTGAAGCAAACCCCAAAAATTGAGATTGAAAAATGATTATAGTAATATGTAGTAATTTATTTATTGGTATTTACCAACAGCACACATGTGCGATTGACCTGCGGGAACTAAAGATATTATAAATCCCTCTGTTGGCTTATTATTTGTGGTAGTGATGCAGCGAGTTCGGGTA
Source organism: Epinephelus fuscoguttatus (assembly GCF_011397635.1). Classification (NCBI taxonomy): domain Eukaryota; kingdom Metazoa; phylum Chordata; class Actinopteri; order Perciformes; family Serranidae; genus Epinephelus; species Epinephelus fuscoguttatus. Next base: position 50,122,015 of record NC_064752.1, read on the forward strand.
AGCTTACTACAAAAATGTCAAATGTCAGTGAGTTATAAAATAGCATCCTGAGTAAGATATTAATATCTCACAGAAACACTGTGTGTAGTAGTTCACCTTCCACCTTCTCTTCTCCTCTCTATGTCCCTCTTTCTCTCTCACAAACACACACTTACTCAGTGTGTGTCTCAGCCCTGACAGTTGTGCTACTATAATGGGTAAAGTTTGCTGTTTGGTTTTAACACGTATTTTGCTGGGTGAGTGTTGGATCATTGTTACTGGAATGAATTCTTGTCTTTTATAAATGGGATGCTGCATGGGCCATAACTTCATACATACCTTCAACATATTGTACCACAGTAGCCAGAACTATAACTATAATATTATTACTTTCAATAATGTTGTTGTAAGCTACTGTCATTACCTGCATATCTCTCTCTCTCTCTCTTGTGATATTGGGCTTTATAAATAAAATTGATTGATTGATTGATTGATTCATGCAAGAATGGGTAAAAACTAATAGCCCCTCTTCGAAATTTTGTTTCATTATATTCCATAACATATTTCATTACTTCATTATTAAAGTTAGTAATATATATAGAGATGTACCAATACCACTTTTTCCTTGCCGATACCGATTCCAATCCCTGAACCTTAGGTATCTGCCAGTACCGAGTACCGATCCAATACCAGCGCGTAAAATAAAAATGGATGGGATATGAATTGTTGTATGTCTCAACTCCTAAAACTCTATGAAAAATATTAAGAAATAAATACGATAGTAGAATTAATGCCGTAAAACTTTTTTATCCTCTCTTATTATTATCTAGTGTTGACACAGATCAAGACACAGGTTAAAGTGCAGCCACACAATTTGGTAAAAAAATACATTTTAAAGGCTACTCCTGCCATAGCTCCTGCCATCTGGTGGCACAATTGTGTAATGTGACTTTCAGAATGGGCAGATGTCTTGCCTCACTATATTTGCTTTATCCTGTGCTGTGTTTGATATTTTCATAGTCTCCTCAGACTGCTGCTTACGGTTTGGCACCCGATCGCTACCTTCGATAAAGTTGCGACTTCACCTGTGCGCTGTGCCCAGGAATATCTTGACCTGAGCAAAAAATGAAAATTGAGGCAGTGAGCAGGGTCTTTGCAGATAAATATACCACCACACACTTAATTTAGAGGGATTACTGTTGGATGACTCTGTACGTAGTAGGGATGTAACGATATGGAAAATTTGATATCTCGATTATAGTGACCAAATTATCACGGTAAACGATAATATTGCAATATTTTTTTAAGCGCTGTAAAATGTCAAAAAAAATAGATACATTGAAATAACTTCACTAAATCTTGTAACTTCCTTATCATACTGAAATGTTAACAGCCAAAATTATATTTATTTATATATTTATATAATTATATTAAAATGAAACTTTCACATTAAAGGAGCAAGGGATTAGCACAGCAACAGAAAATTTTATTTTTAATTAACAAAATATGTAAACACATTACAGGAACAAAGCTTATTTGTCTGGTGCATTTTAACAGTCAGCAAAATATGTTAACAATTTATATATTAATTATTTATTTATTAGCATGAGAGGAAAAATATATATATAAAACGAAACAATGCAAGAGTAGAACAAAAGACATACAATATATAGAATAGATATCACAAATGTGCAGGAGAAACCAAAAAAACCCTAAGGGCAATGGTCATCATTACACAGAATAATTAACTGGCCGTCTATATCGATTCTAGCTCGCCATACAATAACCATAATCACAGTGATTCAATCATAGTTGATCTCAAGTAGCGTTACGTTACGTCGGTTTATATTCTGTCGGCTCCGCTCAGTGTTTTCAGCTCTGTTTCGTTTTGAAACAGTTAGCGTTAGCAACATAGCTGCTAATACGGCTATTAGCTACTCAGCTAGTATTAGCTCCTAAGTGTCTTAAACGAAAACGGAAAACCTAGTCGCTGTTTAGGAGGACAGATACGGCTCAAATGTCCCGCATACATCGAGAGTTACACATTATGACAATCTTAGTAAAACCGAAGTCCCTCACACAGTAACTGACGTTTGCATAGCATAACTTGCATTGGCTGTAAAGCTGTGGATGATGGTCACGGAGATGAGCCAGCAGATTTGTAGTGTTGCTACCCTTCACAGCAACTTTCTTTCTGCATGTTCTGCACACAGGATAGTTGTCCTCCACCAGCTGTCCCTCGGCATTCTTCAGAAACTCAAAGTACGACCAGACCTCAGACTTTGTGCGTTTAGTTGGGGGGAATATGTCCTGAGTGCCGCTATCACCACCTTCCGCCATGTTTTCATTCTTTGTGTTTACACATGCTACGCATTCACGCAGCGCGTGCATCGCGAGACTTGAATGAGGCTGTTATTACATATCCTGATAATCCACCGCGATAATGCAATTAATTTAAACAGAAACGGTAATTCTTACCGTGTAAAAATTAACTGAAATTTACCATAATATCGGTAATCGTTACTTCCCTAGTACATAGTTTTTAAGGAAACTTCTGCTTGGTATACCTTTTAATGTACATAATGCCCACCTTGTGTCTTGATTACTGCTGACAAGGTAGCAACCATGACCCTGGTTTCTGTGTGTGTGCGTGTTTGGAGTTGCAGTCATTGAAACAGTTACTGTCTGTTGTCAGAGGGCAGACATGGACAGGCTGCAGGCTTACACCAGAGGCAATATAGAGGCAGAGAAGAAGATTGAGCTGCTGACGTAAGTCTTGGATTAGATATGTGTGATTTTTGTTGATGTTGTTTAGTGTATTGCTGCTTCTGGCTTCTTTATTGTGGTGTTTTGCAATTTTATATCTCTTTAAATGTAATATTTCTGGTATTTGGACTGTTAGTTGGCAAAAGAAGCCCATTTGAAGACACCATCCTGGTCCAGGGGAACTTAAATTGACTTTTTAAAGACTAAAGATAAAGTGCTTAACTAAATGCACAGATTAATAATTGATTGACAATTAAAAAGTCAATTTAATGGTCCTGAATGATAATCTATGTTATGATTATCTGAAAAAATGTTATGTCAAGATCATTATGTAATTATTTTATTAATAATTCTGTTATCATGGTCACAGGTCACATAAAAGACAAAATTTGCACATGCACACTTTTTTCATTGTGTTTGTCCTTGTTCAGGACCATACCACCAGAGCAGCAGGCTGAGGCCGATGAGCTGGCAGCTGCTCTTTCTGAGCTGCACGCCACCACCATGCATGAATATCAGGAAGTGGTAAGTGGTGATAAAACACAGTCCAAATGATAAAACATGTTATGTGTACTCAAGTGAAATCAAATCTCCTTTCAGAATGCCATAAATGAAAGTATCGCAGAATGGAAAACCAAAATTGCAGAGAAGACTCAGAAACTGGTACGTGGCTGTGGTGTTAACATTTGATACCAACCTTAAACGTCTTTGTGAACAATATGTGGTACTTCGGACTGACATCCCAAACACACCTCAGAAAGATACGTCAAAATGATAGTAAGAGTCAAGGCCTGTGTTTGGATGTGTGTATCAGGCCCAGGTTAAGGTGGATGTTAGCAACCTGAAGGAAGACATTGCAAAACTCAAGTCTCAGATTGTGGAGTCTCCAGAGGAGCTGAAGAGTCAGATGGAGAGGATGAGGGAGAACGTCAAGAACATAAAGAACTCCATCGTGAGTAGAAAAGAAAACAGGAAATCTGGCATTTTGGAAAATAGACTGATATATGCAACTGTTTTTGTCAGTCACATGAATGATAAATTTTGGATGGGATTGATTTCAGGAAGAAGCAGATGAGCGAGTGGTGGAGCTGCAGAACATGGTGCAGAGTATGACTCACACTGAGGCTGAGATCCAGCAGATGTACAACCTGCTGCAGGACCTGGAGAGCAGCATGAACAACACCAATCAGCGACAGGAGGAGGTATGAATAAATGCTCTGTAACCACGCCCATTTTACAGTAAGCACTGATCAAAATCCCTTTGAGCCCAGTAGATGCAGAAACAGTTTGGACAAGAATCTGATACATAAGTGTTGTAAAGAATTTTGACCAACATGTGTACTGAGCAGTGGCCATATTTTGAACTGCTGCTCAGCATAAAACAAGGCCTGAAAAAGGCTTACACCCCTTCTCACGCAAAACTTGTGATCTAAAAAAAACCCCAAACTTGACAGGAGAATGTGCTCACCTGTACGGAAACATGATACTTGGAGATCCCCTTCATCAGAAACATTCAATCCAGCAGTATTATTTGTGCTTTTGTCAGATAGCCACAACTATTCCATAAGTACCTTTCAGATGTAGAAATTTCAAGCCAAGCGGCTGTGGCTCAGAAGTAGAGCGGGTCGTCCACTCATTGGAAGATTGGCGGATCAATCCCCGGCTCCTCCGGTCTGCATGTCGAAGTATTTTTAGGCAAGATACTGAACCCCAAATTGCTCCCGTTGGCTGTTCCATTGGTGTGGGTGTGTTAAAAACTAAGTAGCAGGTGGCACCATGTATCATGGCCTCAGCCACCAGCGTGTGACTGTGTGTGTGAATGAGTAACTGACATGTAGTGTCCACCTTGAAAGTGTGCGGATTGTATGGATCTCCTGTGCTGTTGGGGCGGGGGGGGGGGGGGGGGGGGTGGAGCATCCATGTTGTCACAGACATGCGTAGATGAAAACTGTAATGCCGGGTACACACTACACAATATCAGCCCGATTACAGCCCAGTGCAGCGTTGTATGGTGTCGGCTTGGATCGTGAACGACAATGAGTGTCGTACATGATAATCCATTGTCTCATCTCTTGTAGTGTGTCATAGTAGACAACAACCAACGCCACGTCTGGGACACCTCACAACATTCCAACAGAAAGTTGAGCATGTTTGATTTTCTTTTTGTTGTTCACGACTTCTCCCATCACAGCCGTCACTTTGACCAATAGAAAGACAGTGCGATCTGCTGCCATAGACAACTGTAGGGGAACAACACCCGAGTTTTGTTGATATTTCCTCTAGGGATGTTACCACAACAGAGTAAAAGGGGAAAATGATGGGGTGAAACAGCTGAGGCACTTTATCAACCCACTGAGTACTGCCATTAGCATCAAGCTAGCAAAGAATATTGTTTCTTCATAATGGAGGATATAAAGTAATAAAATTTAAAAAAATAGTGGCAGGGCTTTTACTCACCACACCTGCAGAGGGTACCAGCTTCATTTGAAACGGACTACGTTATAAAAGGGCCGTTATTTATTATTCCTTCAGTATTTTTATATTTTTACTTTTAATCCGCTCCTGTTTGCCTTGATAAAGGCAATGTATCATGCCATCATTTCAAACTCAACACTTCCTGTAGCTGTTTAAAATGAAAAGCCCCTTATAACGTCAGTTGAGAGAATCCTTTAATTTTCTAAAAAGGCTTTTATTGTGAAACATTTGCAGGAACTTGTTGTGGAGGAATCAATGACTTGCATGTTTACATGCGGTACTTCAAATGTAGCTCCTGCCATCTGGTGGAAATTTTTACGTTACTACAACATCATTTCAGCTGGCACATGAACAGACACAGTGACTGAAATAATAGTAATGATAATATAAACAGGACAAGAATAACCCGATGACATCACACATATCTTGAAAGACAACCGGGGATGATTGGTGTGGACCAGCGTATCGTCCACAATCGTGTAATCGGACATAGTGACTGTTGGAACAGACAAAAATGTTGTGTTGTGTGAACCTGGTATGAGAGAAACTGGTGCATGGAGGCATACAACCATGGAGTGATAATTCCAGTTTCCTCATACTTTTAAAAATGTTCTTCAAAGGCTGAAGTAGGTGGCACACTATCTGTCATTTTTAAGATGGTCAAATGAAGTGTTCAGCTCGTTTTATGGAGCCTGAAGCAGAAAGCCTGGGTTAACAGACAGCTGATTACCACCTGGTTCTGTCGAACTGGCTTTGTGGTACAGCCCTCTGGGAAACAACAGAGCTGGTGTTTTTGTTTTGTTTTATTTTAGGGGCGAAAGAATTTTTGTGTGTGTGTGTTTTTTGTTTGTTTGTTTGTTAAATTTTTTTATTATGTTTAAAACTCCTCACCAAACACAAGTAAATTAGTCCACATTCTACTTGTATGTAGACTCAACACTGTGTCAGTTGGGGTTTAGGGAGTTTTACTGTGTGTAGACTTGGGCTTCAGTGAACAGATGAAAGATTGCTGGTGGAATCTGTGGAAATTCTTGATTTCTGTGTGTGTGTGTGTGTGTGTGTGTGTGTGTGTGTGTGTGTGTGTGTGTGCGCGTGTGCGTGCGCGTGCGCGCGCGTGTGTGTAGCACCAAGAGCTCATGGCTCAGTATGAGAAGAAGCAGAAGGAGCTGAAAAACCTGTGCACTGAGGAAGGCCAGTTGAAGCGAGCTCTGGCCATGAAGCTGGACAAAGAGTCTAAACAGAACATCCGCAGGCAGAAGCAGAGAGAGATGAAGGAGCAGCATGTTCAAGACGTGCTGGGGTATTTCATGCTACAACATACAGTATATATAGATATAAATGTGATAAATAGAAAAAATGTGACAATCCTGCTCTGTAAACTGAGAGTTTAAAAACAAACATTGAACTGTTCTCCAGGCAGTGTAACCAAATCCATCAGAAGCGTGAGGAGATGGCTGAAAAGATCCAGGAGATCTCTAGAGAGACACAGCAGTTGAAGGTTAAGATCCAGAGCCTGAGAGACGTCTGCAGCAAAGAGACAGAGAAAGCTCAGGTTCGAACATTCTCCTACATGTTTTCCCAGAGTATTTATTGTTTCATTCATGGTTTGAGACCAACGTGTTCCACTTCACTGTCCAGGCTCTGTATGACACTCTGTCAACTTCAATGGATGAGCTTCACAGAAGAATTGAGATGCACGTCATGGACCTGAAACAAGACGTCACCAAGATGTCTGCAAACTTTTAATTGGATCATTTTGCATGTTCATCATTATATTACTGTGTGGTATTATGGTTGTGTTTTTACTCCTCTTACCTGTTGTTGCTTTTGTAACCTTTGTTATTTAAAATGTTAAAGACAAAGTTATATATCAGTTAATAAATCTGATCAGTTCAGACCGTGTAGCTCAAAGGCTTCCATGCTTCCTGTTCCTTGCTTCAGAATGAGAAAATATGTTGTCTTGTATCCAGAAATGGCCAGACAGAAGCTGTATGTTAATATTGTTGCACTGGTGTGGCATAGAGAATAGAAATCAGTTTTTGTTTTGTTCTGTCATCAGTCTATAGCTGCAGTAAACCATTTGGCAGCCACAAAACAGACTGTGATGTAACCACTCAGGGCATATTTGCACTGTTAATTTATATTCATTAAAAATGCTTGTTTTTGCCACTGTCAGGCTCAGATTGTTACTCTAAGTGTCAGAAAGAAAGAAACCTACAGAAAAACAAAACGTTTTTCTTTACCTTTTGCTTTTTCTGTTCTGTTCTGTGTCCAAGTCACGCAAAAAAGAAGTCTCGTTCTGAAATCTCATGCAAGTTGACCTGCTGCACAGAAAAAAAAGGTGAAAACCCAAATGAGAGTTGGAGATAGAAAGTGCTGGTAAAAGTTTGTTGTGTTGAAGTGCAGGAAGTGTATCTTACTCTTATCTAAGAGATTTTTAATGTTATTATAAGAGCACTTATAAAACAACCTGAGCCTGTTTGCGGCAAAAATAAGCACTGTTAATGAATGCCCCAAGTGATGACACTGCTTCTTGTTTTGCCTCTGCCGGCTGCAGTGTTCTCTCTCATACCAAACCAGTTTCAAAATGGTTGTTCCCACGAGTCACTTAGGCACAAAAAAATGGGACCATGTTGAAAAATACCAGAGTTCCTCTTTAAAGGGTCCAGTGTGTAGGATTAAGGGTAATTACCTGAAAATAAGAATTGTGTTTTTGTTACCTTAAAGGCAGAGATGGGGGACTAGAGTCACATGACTTGACTCAAGTCACAAATATGATGACTTGAGACTTGCTTGACTAACGTTGATAAAAGACTTGACTTTGATTTTGTATTCATGACTTGAGACTTGACTTTGACTGAGACAGATGACTCGAAAGGACATGGCTATAATTCAATATTAAATGCACGCTAAGTACCATTGGGCGTCACTTCTGTTTACGTTCAACAATGTTATCAAACACAACAAAGCTAGCTCTATAGGTGAAGTTTTAGAGTCCTCACAACACTTGCGGAGACCCAAGGGGAGAGGAGGTAGCAACAAAACTCCACCTAATGGAGGCTTACGGCGCCCCAGATTCAAATGTCCAAAAACACATAATTGAAACCATAAAATATCTCCGTACTGCTCGTCAGTAGTGATCCAAGTGTCCTGAAGCCCCGACATAAAAAGTCATTTGAACTCTGTTTTTAGCCTCATTCAGAGCTCTACTGTACGACCATTTTACTCGCATTTGCGACTAAAAATTTTGTGCGAGCAAAACAAATCATTCAGGAGCACGCTGTGCAAGTACAGATTCCAACCAGCAGCGGAAACGAAAGGCGAATCCTGCCGGTTGTGGGTTGAACGGGTGTCACAGACAGGTAGTCTGGGGCCGTTAGTGGCCGTTTTGGTAAGGAAACGGAACCAGGGCGAGTGAGACAGGATCCGGAATTCGATGGATGTGCCTTTCCGTAAAAATAAAAGCACCAAGCTAATAAAAATGCAGTGAAACTTTTAATTTAAAGAATATAATTTACAAGAAAAGCCCCAAGCCATTAAGTTAATCGATTTTCTTACACCCCTCATCACCCCAAATCGATGGTGTGCCAGAATTTAAAGTTTTACTATGGTGAACACTTTTAGTTTGGTGAATTTGGTGAATACTGCATCCGCTCCCTAGACCGGAACCAGAATCCAGACAAAATTCAGAGTGAATAAAAACCAGGCTCTCTGCTTGAAGAGCCTGGTGACACGAGGCTACAGATAGGAATACAGCGGAGCACTATGGCCACCGCAAGATAAGTTTATCGGCGACCGAGAAGCCTGGCTCCAGGTCTAATAATTTCCTCTTCGTTGGTTTCATGACTGCCCAGAAGTACCTGAACAGCTGAGCTGTGGCGGCACACAGGTATGTGACGTGCCAGAGGAGGAACGAGCTGTTCACATTTCTCTCTTTGTGACAGGCAACAGTCAACAAACCTCACCGCACTGAAGGGACTGTTCTTAACTTACAGTATCTCATAAGTGAGTACACCCCTCCCATTTTTGCAAATATTTCATTATATCTTTTCATGGGACAACACTATAGAAATGACACTTTGATATAACTTAAAGTAGTCAGTGTACAGCTTGTATAGTAGTATAGATTTACCTTCTTCGCACTACCCCACCTTCAGCTTGAGGATGCCCCACAGGTGCACAGGTGAGTTTAGGGCTGGATACATACTTGGCCAGTCCATCACATTCACCTTCAACTTCCTCAGCAAGGCAGTTGTCATCTTCTAGGTGACAGCATCATGGTTTGGGGCTGCATGAGTGCTGCCGGCTCTGGGGAGCTCGGCTCATTTAGGGAAACATGAATTCCAAGCAGTGCATGATCGCCCCTCTTTGGAAACTGAGCTGCAATGCAGTTTTCCAACATGATAATGACCCAAAACACACATAGAAGATGACAACTGCCTTGCTGAGGAAGCTGAAGGTGAAGGTAATGGACTGGCCAAGTATGTATCCAGCCCTAAACTCACCTGTGCACCTGTGGGCCATCCTCAAGCTGAAGGTGGGCTAGCTTAAGGTGTCTTCACATCCATCTGCTCCATGATGTCATCATGGAGGAGTGGGAGAGGATTTCTGAAGCAACCTGTGAGCTCTGGTGAATTCCATGCCCAAAAGGGTTAAGGCAGTGCTAGATAGTAATGGTTGGCACACAAAATATTGACACTTTAGGCACAATTTGGACATGTTCACTGTGGGGTGTACTCACATATGTTGCCAGCTGTTTAGATGTTGATGGCTGTGTTTTGAGTAATTTTCAGAGGAAGGTAAATCTATACTACTATACAAGCTGTACACTGACTACTTTAAGTTATATCAAAGTGTCATTTCTATAGTGTTGTCCCATGAAAAGATATAATGAAATATTTGCAAAAATGGGAGGGGTGTACTCACTTATGTGATATACTGTATCAGAGGAGGAGGGTGGCTGGTTGATTTTTATTTTATTTATTTATTTTGTTTTGATCCCCCTGTAGCCAGAATATTTTTCCTTCAGCTTTTCACAGTGACTGGTGGAAAATGCATGACCCTTCACCATGAATTAGATTTTTAAAATTTAGCTGAGTTCATCAGATGAACTCAGTTAAGCGTGCCAGGTGACCCAACTACAAAAGCCAGTGGACTAAAGACATCCTTTGTGTCTAATAGTAGAGTAGTAGGACCAATGTAGCCCTGTGTGTGTGTGTGTGCTGGGCCCTTACCACAGACATGATGGAGGAGAGGATGGCTCCAGGGGAGCCTTTGTATTTTGTTGTTTTCCTATTAAATGTGTTATTTAAAATTTTCACTGCGCTTCTAAATTTCTTTCTGTGCTCCTAATTTTTTTCAGTTAGGAGCACATGAGCTCTTAGTGAAAAAGGTTAGCGTAGAGCCCTGTTTGAACTCTGTTTTTAGCCTCATTGTAGCCTGTAACTGTAACTGCCTCTCTGGGCATCGGGTTCACATGTGCGCGCTTGCACGAGACTGTGAGACATGGGCACCGCGTTCATGTGTGTGTGCTTGCTTTCGCAGGTCTCGTGCTGGCTGGTTGGTGCAGCCTGGACCCAAATGTTTTTGTTGCCATTTGCAGAGCCTGGGCTGCCTACAGAGACTGGACTTTTCCACAGCATATTCAGAGGACATGTAGCTAGCGGATCGTGAGGAGATGTTTGCCGTATGTGACATATGACTTGACTTGTGACTTTGCTTGACCTGAGCAATGACTCGATTTGACTTGCTTGACTTATAGCAGGGACTTGACATGACTTGCTTGATTCTCACCACAACTAACTTGGGACTTGCCTGAGACTTGCTTGTGACTTGCACATGTGTGACTTTCCCCATGTCTGCTTAAAGGCCTGACACACAAAGCTGTCGGTTCATGTTGGGCCATCGGTGAGCATCTGTCACACACTGTTGCCCCTCCTCAGCCGTTGGCTTTTTTTTTTTATTTTTTTAATTTATTTTTATTTTTTTGGGCCAATTCAGCACGTTAAGTCAGTGCCAGTGGAGTCCATTGGTAAATGAAATAATCGTTCACCCATGCACAGTAAATGTGCTCTGTTCTTTCAATATTAGATTGTGTTAATGTGCTAACATACGTGGTGGTTGGCCATCATCTGTAGTACTTGTGGTGTGCTCATGTTCAACTTTTTTGGCTGAAACACAGGCGACGTGAGTTAATGCACAGTCAGCTCTTGTTGATGCTAGTTCTTTGAAGTCAGTTTCGTGTGTCTGGCCTTTAGAATGAGCCGTTAATATCTACATACAGAGTGGGTCCTCTTTCATGGAGTCCACCTTGCTTGTTTCTATGGTAACCCAGAATGGAAAAACCAAACGCTGGCTTTAGATAGAGCTATTCATGTTTTTCCATTGGCTGCCATTGTTCTACACGCTTGGCACACGGAAGAAGTTTTGCAATCTGCCACCACAGGATGCTACTAAATCTTGCACACTAGACCTTTAAGGTAATGAATGTTATTGAAGCTGCACTTAAACTGCATTTCAATCAGGAGATACTCGTTTTTATAGTAAAAGAATATTTATTAACATGTGCACATAAGAATAAAAATGTTGAAAGTCTTTGGCGACTAGACCCCGTAGAGATGGTATGATTTAAAGAGGGTGATGTATCCAAAGTCGAATAGGGACACCCCCTTCATGAGATGCGAGGAAGATGGAAGAAGTGCTGATGATCTGGATGAGTAGAGGAATGAGCCTTTTTTGAGCTTGTCCTGGACTCTGGATATGCTGGCTGGGTGTGAACGGGGCGGAGGAGGGTGCGAAGATTCTGCCTAAAATGATGACTGACAGCAGCAGAAGAGAGAGCAGATTTAAAATTTTGCAGTGGCATCCTGATAGAGATAGTGGCAAAGTTTGATTGGATAACTAGAAGAGTGAACACCCATAGTCAGCTGATTAAAGGAAGCAGTGGGAGTGGGATGGAGAGAGTTGTGAATGGATGAGCACAAAGAAAGTCTTCCTGATTGAACATACATTGAGCTTCATAATCACACAATAATAATGTAGCATGTACACTACAAATATTGCTACAGCCCCGAAGAATACTGTCATGGATTATGCAGGTTTCGAGAGTTGAAAATTGAATTTTATACCAAACAGGACGGAGTAGAAGCAAATGGAAGATGGAAATGGAATGGAAATGCCGAGAATAGTGGGGAAAATACATTCAAATATCTGAAGCTATGAAGGATGCATTCAAATGTGCTCAGCAAAAATATAAAGAGTCTGTAGTTTAAAGGCCCAGACATACCAAATCGATGTCAAACAACTAACAGTGAGGAAGGCTGTTTCATAATCTCACGTTGCATATTTCTCAATCAAAAAGTTACACTTGAACACTCCGCAAAGCCTACAGCTGACAGGCAACCAGTAGGAGTGGGCAGATCAATACATAAATATCAATACTATAGATACCTGATTATCATTTTGAACATCAATCCTATCATGCGTTCTTTGCTTCCTCACTGCTTTTGTATTGTCCGCACTCAAACAACTTATTCCATTGTTGTGGATAATTTGTTGCCCTTGAACCAAGAAATAGTCTGTGGTCAGTAAAACTTGCTTCCAATGAAATCATAGAAAGTTCAGAGCACTCTGAAGAAAAACCAGGAGGCTGATCAGAAGTCCATTGGAAGCGGGTTTATTCTTTGTTCAAAGATGACATCCAAATAAACCCATGTGAGTTGGTGGTCTGGTCTAAGAGCTGAACTCAAATGGCTCTGGCACTAACCTTTATACTTTGTCTCTCTCTCTTTCTCGCTCACTTTCTTAAGTATTTTAATCAATCATATGTGTAGAACTACTCTCATTTTTTCTAATTCCTATACATCACAACATCCCTTTTATGTCACTTGATCCCTGTTCAGCGAGGCTCAGACAAGTAATATCCAGGGCCCGTATTCACAAAGATTCTCAGCCTAAAAATTCCTAGCAATGAATCTTAGCTTAAGAGTGATTCAGGAAGTTTCTGAGAGCAACTCTGAGCAAGGAGGGGACAGAAACTTTTATCTTAGTGAGGAGGTGTGGTTGACCCCATTGCTAGGTATGACACAGTCTTCTAAAAGCTGTGATTGGTTGTTACAAAAAGGGAGAAAAAAAAAGAAAAACAAATGCGCTCCTAGTAATGAATGGACAGTGAAATCAACCGATCATAGAACTTAGACTGTATTTAGAAATGTGTAATCGTGAAAATAATTTTATGTCATGATGATGAAACTCAGCAAAATTAAATTAATTGTTACACAGCTTCAAAATGTTTGAATGTACCTCATTCACATGCCAATTATTATATTGATTTGCTTATTGTTATGTTTACTCGCCATGCTGGTAATTTTACTACTTAATCTGTTTGATATTAATGGTGGACGCAGACTCAGCTGTCAGCAGTTACTGTGATTGCTGGCCTCCTTGTAAAAAGCGGTTTGATTTGGCAGAATGACCAAAACAACGAATGAAATGGAGGAAAAAAAGAACGAGAAAGCCGAACTGGACAGAAGAGCAGTGCCTGCTGTTGGCACAGCTTGTGGAGGAGAACAAAGGAGTTTTAAGAGGGAAATTCAGTCCCGGGATCACGGCACAAGGGAAGAGGTAGACTTGGGAGTGCATTACCCGACAAATCAATGTGTCGTTCCCTCTCAAAAGTCCTCCTCCCTCCTCTTAACAGTTTTTCACCTTAGGAGCTCTCTTAAGGCCTAAGATGCTTTGTGAATAACTTTTATCTTACCAAGGGAAAATTCTAAGAAAAATCTTTCTTTCTTTCTTTTTCTTAGAATGATGTCACTAACAGCTACTATTAGTCTTAGGATTCTTTGTGAATACGGGCCCGGGTGTATTAGGCTAGTGAAATTACTAATTTAGTGAAATTAGATCTTCAGCATAAATCAGATCTTGAGCATTGGTTTATGTTACTGAAATAATGGTGTACTGCTTTCCCCTACCAAAAAAAAAAAATCTCGTAACTGTATTAATATCACTGATTCTGGCCCTGTATTACTTGGTATCTGACCAAAACCAAATTTTGTGGTATCAACCACCCATACCAACCAACATGCACATTCTGCGTCTACGTGAGAGGGAATAACTCTCTATACTAGCAGGCGGCAGGAGTCCCTCTATTTGTCTTACAAAAACAGAAACCGGAAGAACCAGGAGATTGCTGTGGATCAATCAATCAATCAATCAATCAATCAATCAATCAATTTATTTGTAAAGCCCAGTATCACAAATCACAATTTGCCTCAGAAGGCTTTACAGCATACCAGGGTCCCTACACATTTGGAATTTCAAAATTCCATACTTTTCCATACCCTAATTTCCAGACTTCTCAGTGTTGTTGTTTTTTTTTTTTTTAGAGAATATGGGACATCTGAGTAAATCTATCAGTGTATCATATTTCACATCATATTTAATTATTCTTAATAGGCGATTGTAACCAAGTACCATAATGGCATGCAAATAAAAACTCAGGTAAGTTCAATGTCTGGGCTGAGGCAAAAAGGTTGGGACTCTGGGTGCAGGCGATGCAGTAACGAGATGTCTGCGTTTTTGTCTTTCATGCGGCTCAGAATCGCCTTCTCCCCCATGTTGGTGATGTCAAACGATTTCACACAAAGCTTGCATCTAGCTCTGTGTGTGAATTGGGAATCCTTGGCGAACCAGTATTTATATACGGTATTGTCAAGCCATCTATCCAAAAACTTGCATCTACCCATTGTGAACCATGTGAAACTCGTCTTCTTGTCGAAGGTGCAGTGTTGGAGTGAAACTTGATACCTGGGGACTGGAGGAGGGTCATGGGGCAGCAGACTGGACATACCACTTGTCAATCAGGTAAAAGGGGTGGTATGTTTTCTGTAGTCTCGCCACCAGACAATCAGAGATCTCTGCCTTCTGATAGTCTGGGGACACTCCTTTGTAAAGTGTGTTTAACACACCGGCGAAAATGGCCGGCAACAAAGCAACGGCTCTTGCATTTTTGAAAAGGACACGCCTTCTCGGAAATGTGCGCTCCCCTTTTCTCGTCCGCAAGGAAACAAACACACAGAGAGCTTGAAAATGGATGCCGAGAGATTTAACTCCGTTTTATCAAATGTGTGCTCATCCGTGAAGAAAATATTTTTTCCAGCGGATGTCTTAGTTACAACATTATTGAGCTAACTGGAGTGGTTTCATGTCGTATCTGACAACGGGAGGCTTTTAACAGATGACGTCCTCATGTTAGCTTTGCTGCTGCTGTTAGCTGACCCTGTCAGCTGCAGCCACTGATGCTTTCTAGACATCGTGATTTCCTAAAACTGAATAAATACCACACATAGCAACACAAAACTGCTTTGCTAGCTCAATCATGTTGTAACTAAAATATCTGCTGGAAAAGATTTTTTTTTTCACGGACCGTTTAATGCGAGTCATGTCCTGTTACTGACATGCAGTAACAGGACATGAGTGTTAGCAAAGGAGAGAGAAGGTGCTCGGTGTATTATAGGAGGTCCCCCAGCAGACTAGGCCTGAGTCAGCCTAACTAGGGACTGGTACAAGGCAAGCCTGAGCCAGCCCTAACTATATTAGGTCGGATTTTTTCATTCCTTTTTCTGAACACATTATGTATTGACTACTCTCAGGATGGAAGGACCATTTCACCCAATATAACAAGAAGTGTTTCTGAACAGGATTACCAACTATAACTTTAAATGTGGAGACGGTGTCTGCCTCCCGGACCACAACAGGAAGATGATTCCACAGGAGAGGAGCCTTAAAACACCAGTTTTAAGATCACTGCATTGGCTCCCTGTGTGTTTCAGGATCGATTTTAAGGTTCTTTTATTAGTTTTTAAATGTCTTAACGGTCTTGGGCCATCTTATTTATCTGACCTGCTTTTATCATATCAACCCTCGCGGATCCTGAGGTCCTCCGGCACTGGCCTTTTAATTGTTCCAAAAGTCAGAACAAAAACCCACGGGGAGGCTGCATTCAGCCATTATGGCCCTCACTTGTGGAATAGCCTGCCGGAGAACATCAGGACTGCAGAGACTGTTGATGTTTTTAAAAGGAGACTCAAGACTCACCTTTTTAGTTTGGCTTTTAACTGATTTCTTTTACAATTTTAATTCTTCTATTATATGTTATTTTAATTTCTAATGCTTTTAAATGATTTATTTTTAAATCTTTATGTATTTTATTATTATTAAATTTCTAAATCTTCATTTATTTATTTATTATTAATATTATTTTAATCTTTAAATCTTTAATTTTTTCTAAATCCTTCTCAATCCATCTCATACTTGTTTTATCTTATCCTATTGCCTTTTAGTCTTTTAGTTTTTAGCTCCAGTGTATTTGTGGTAGTTTTCCTTATAGATCTTGCACTTTGTGCGACAATATGGTAAAAACTGACAAATTCCACGATCCGCATACTGGAAAGGAATATAACATTAGATCTCTGATTACCTGTAACACATCTTATGTCATTTACTTACTGTTTTGCCCATGTACTATATTGGTCAGACAGCCCGCAAATTAAAAATCAGGCTGAATGAACATAGAAGCAGCATTAAACGGGCCGACATGACATCCCCTGTAGCACACCACTTCTGTGAACATGGACACAGGGTTAAAGATCTCAAATGTATCGGCATTGAGAAGGCGGCGTTGAACTGCAGAGGTGGCGACCAGGAAAAAAGACTGTTACAATGAGAATGTGCCTGGATCCACAAACTAAAAACTCTGTTTCCATCCAGCATGAACAAGGATTTCAATATGTGCCCTTTTTTGTAACAGTTGACACAAACTTGCCTCCATGTTTCTCTCCATCCATGTCATTAAAAGAAATTGAAAAAATTAAAAATGAAATCTTGTTTAGGAAATTCTGATAGATTTTTCGAAGATTGGTTTTTCTGAATACAAAGTACATCTGACATGTAGCGTTTCCCAGACGGGTTACACAGTTGTATTTATTGATGAAGCCAGAAGAAAGTAATCAATTAACTAAACTCCATAACTGCCTTAAAGACATAAAAACCTGGATGAGCACCAATTTCCTGATGTTAAATTCAGACAGAACTGAAGTTATTGTTCTTGGCCCCAAACAACTCAGAGACTCTTTATCTGATGACATAGTTTCTCTAGATGGCATTGCTCTGGCCTCTAGCACTACTGTAAGAAACCTCGGAGTAATATTTGATCAAGATTTGTCTTTTAATTCTCATTTAAAACAAACCTCACAGACTGCATTTTTTCATCTGCATAATATTGCGAAAATTAGGCCTATCCTGACCCGAAAAGATGCAGAAAAATTGGTCCATGCTTTTGTTACCTCAAGGCTGGATTACTGTAACTCTCTATTATCAGGTAGCTCTAGTAAGTCCTTAAAAACTCTCCAGCTAATTCAGAATGCAGCAGCACGTGTACTAACAGGAACTAAGAAACAAGATCATATTTCTCCTGTTTTAGCTTCTCTGCACTGGCTCCCTGTAAAATCCAGAATTGAATTTAAAATCCTACTGTTAACTTATAAAGCTCTAAATGGTCAAGCTCTGTCATATCTTAGAGAGCTCACAGTGCCTTATTATCCCACCAGATCTCTGCGCTCTGAGAATGCAGGGTTACGCCGGATTTCCACTGGATGCGTGTCCATTGCGGAATGGCAGCGCTGGTTATCCGCTGCGTGCTCCGCCGTCCATCAGTACCCATCGGCTGCGTTTGCTGTGTGGTGCGGTGCAGCTCCACCGGAAGACATCTCGGTGCACTGCCATGATTAATATCTCCTCGTCCATGGTGTTCACGGGGTGAAATGACGTCTGAAAACCTCTGACTTGTTGACTTCAGGCCTGCCTCTGCCCATTATGTAGTTTTTAAGGTGTAGTGCAGGGAAATATGATCCGCCGTGAACACAATGTACTTTATTTTGAAAATTAACCGGATGTTTTATTGTGTTTCTGTGCACAACTTCTTGCCCTGCACGATCTCCTCTGTGCTGAATTGCTGCGTTGTGCTCCGGCGTCCGGCAAAAATAGAAGTCCTGCGTATCTGTTGCGGAGGGCTCCGTAGTGCCGGAGCTGAGACGGAGCTGGAACGCAGCAAAGCCGCAGCTGGTGGAAACACACACATTGACTAGAATGGAATCCTATCGGCTCCGCTGCTGTGCCAGAGCGCAGACGCAACCAACACACATCTGGTGGAAATTGGCCTTTACTCGTGGTCCCTAAAGTTTCCAAAAGTAGATCAGGAGCCAGAGCCTTCAGCTATCAGGCTCCTCTCCTGTGGAATCATCTTCCTGTTACGGTCCGGGAGGCAGACACCGTCTTCACATTTAAAACTAGACTTCAGACTTTCCTCTTTGATAAAGCTTATAGTTAGGGCTGGCTCAGGCCTGCCTTGTACCAGCCCCTAGTTAGGCTGACTTAGGCCTAGGCAGCCGGAGGACCCCCTATAATACACTGGGCACCTTCTCTCCTTCTCTCTCTCTCTCTCTCTCTCTTGTATCCTATTACTGCATCTTGCTAACTCGGCCATTCTGGATGTCACTAACTCGGCTTCTTCTCCGGAGCCTTTGTGCTCCACTGTCTCTCAGATTAACTCATATCACAGCGGTGCCTGGACAGCGTGACGTGTGTGGTTGTGCTGCTGCCGTGGTCCTGCCAGATGCCTCCTGCTGCTGCCATCATTAGTCAGTCATACTTCTACTGTTATTATACACATATGACTATTGTCACACATGTATACTGCCAGATATTAATATATACTTTCAACATATTGTACCACAGTAGCCAGAATTATAACTATAATATTATTACTTTCATTAATGTTGTTGTAAGCTACTGTCATTACCTGCATATATCTCTCTCTCTCTCTCTCTCTCTCTCTCTCTCTCTCTCTCTCTCTCTCTCTCTCTCTCTCTCTCTCTCTCTCTCTCTCTCTCATTGTGTCATACGGATTACTGTTAATTTATTATGCTGATCTGTTCTGTACGACATCTATTGCACGTCTGTCCATCCTGGAAGAGGGATCCCTCCTCAGTTGCTCTTCCTGAGGTTTCTACCGTTTTTTTCCCCCGTTAAAGGGTTTTTTTGGGTTTTTCCTTATCCGCTGTGAGGGTCCAAAGGACAGAGGGATGTTGTATGCTGTAACGCCCTGTGAGGCAAATTGTGATTTGTGATATTGGGCTTTATAAATAAAATTGATTGATTGATTGATTGATTGACATGGAGTCTATGTTGGGAACCGTAGTATGTCCAAATTGTGATCAACTGTTATATACTTTTGGAGACTTTAGGGACCACGAGTAACCCTGCATTCTCAGAGCGCAGTGTTCTGGTGTGATAATATGGCACCATGAGCTCTCTAAGATATGACGGAGCCTGACCATTTAAAGCTTTGTATGTTAGGAGAAGAATTTTAAATTCAATTCTGGATTTTACAGGGAGCCAGTGCAGAGAAGCCAAAACAGGAGAAATATGATCTCGTTTCTTAGTTCCTGTTAGTACACGTGCTGCTGCATTCTGAATTAGCTGGAGAGTTTTTAAAGACTTATCAGAGCTACCTGATAATAGGGAGTTACAGTAATCCAGCCTTGAGGTAACAAAAGCGTGGACCAATTTTTCTGCATCTTTTTGGGTCAGGATAGGCCTAATTTTAGTAATAATACACAGATGAAAAAACGCAGTCCATGAGGTTTGTTTTAAATGGGAATTAAAAGACAAATCTTGGTCAAATATTACTCAGAGGTTTCTTACAGTAGTGCTGGAGGCCAGAGTAATGCCATCTAGAGAAACTATATCGAAATTGGTGCTCATCCAGGTTTTTATGTCTTTAAGGCATTTTTGAAGTTTAGTAAATTCATCAGTTTCTTCTGGCTTTATCAGTAAATACAATTGTGTATCATCCGCATAACAATGGAAATTTATAGAGTGATTTCTAATGATGTTACCTAAAGGAAGCATATATAGAGTAAATAGGATTAGTCCAAGCACAGAACCTTGTGGAACTTCAAAACAAACTTTAGTACATAGAGATGATTCATCATTAACATGAACAAACTGAAAACGATCAGATAAATAAGATTTAAACCAGCTTAGTGCAGAACCTTTTAGGCCAATTAAATGTTCCAGTCTCTGTAGCAGAGTTTGATTGTCAGTTGTGTCAAACGCTGCACTAAGATCTAATAAAACAAGTAGAGAGACAAGTCCTTAGTCTGAAGCAATCAAAAGATCATTTGTAATTTTAACTAGTGCTGTCTCAGTGCTATGATGCACTCTGAATCCTGACTGAAATTCCTCAAATAAATTATTATCATGGAGAAAATCACACAGCTGGTCTGCGACTACTTTCTTAAGGATCTTTGAAAGAAAGGGAAGTTTAGATATTGGTCTATAGTTGGCTAACACCTCTGGATCAAGGGAGGGCTTTCTACAAGAGGTTTAATTACAGCTACCTTAAAGGACTGTGGTACATAGCCTGTTAATGAAGACATATTGATCATGTCTAATAAGTGTGTGTTCACTCTAAAGGTAAAAATCCAGTCCAATAAATTAGATTATTTTGAAGAAAAGTTTGCAGGTTGTGTGAGTTTATGGACATATAAACACATTTATTGTGCTTTTATTTTTAAAACTTTTACAGATGTTTTTGTTAGGAAGTGAAACACTGCATTAATGTAAGTGTGTGTGTGTGTGTGTGTGGGGGGGGGGTGTCACTTAAGTATAACTATGCAAAAGTTTATACTTCCTGCAATTATAATCCATTTAATTATATTATATTTCCACATGTATTTTGTATTTTTTGGCTGAAGAAAATGCCCTCTATGAGAAAAGTAAAGTCAAACTGTCACACCTCGTCTTGTTAGTTAGTTACTTTTTGTTCTCACGTTTATCTTTGTTGTTTTATTTTGAAACTCACCTGTTGTCTCATTTCAGGTCCTTCACTTCCTGCCCTCGTGTTTTCCCACCTGTGTGATTACCTGCCCCGCCCCTAATGTGTTGCACCTGTGTCTCATTGTCTCCCCTCCCTGTAGAGTATTTAGCCTGCTTGTTTTCTCCCCTCTGTGCCAGTTCGTCTTGTTTCTTTGTGACAGCATTCCAGCGTTTTTTTCCTTGTGAGTCTTCAGTGTTTTTTGACCAATAGCTACCCTTTTTTGACCCTGCTTTTGCCTGCCGTCTCTGTACCTTTGCCTCCGCTGTTTGACCTCCTGTGTACCGACTTTGGCAAGATTAAAGGACAAGTCTGTGTTTTCCACTGTGCACGAGTCTGCTTTTGAGTCCCTGCGTATGTCAGTCTTTACACAAACATTGACTGAAGACATTACTGTGTGATATTAAATCTTAAGATCAAATCGGGAGTAAACAAATCTTGTACTACTTTAATCATATATTGGTCAAATTCTGTGCAGAACTGAAATAGTGTAGAGTATATGGCTATCAACTCTCAGTTTTCCAGGTTTAGGAATCCCAGTATGCAGAAATAATTGTGAACAAAAACCCAATAACAGCAATGTTCCTTTTTCCCCTCACCAAAATGTGGTGTAAAATTGGAGTGTTACTTGGCCCCCTTTCTGACAAGACAGCTTAACATGGTTGGTACCAATGGATGCCTTATGTCTACTAGTTTAATATGATACCAGTGTATTCGCTGTAGCTTTAAACCTGAGCCCAATACAGCAGGTTTTATTTGCTAGAAATTAGTCTGCCTTACTACTCACCATCTCGGCGCTGCTGCTTCTTCGCATCTAATTTTTTTTGTTTTTACCAGATATTTGCTCATTTTCTTGTTCTCTTTGTACCCTGGCTTTTCTTTTAAGAGCACCTGATTTTTGGTGAGGCATTCTGACTTAGCTGGTCAGGCTGAAATCAGCCTCTCTTACATTAGCAGCACTTTGCACAGTGTGCATCGGACCCCCTGTGAGATGGACTGAACCATTTCATAATACCTGCAGGGGTGGGAGTATCAACTGGCACATTGAAATGTGTTTTCATTATAAAAATACATTAATTCATCATGTAAATACATATAACTGGTATTGTTAGTTATAAGTCAGTAAGTACACTTTTGTATTTGATCCAATTTAAAAGGTCAACCATAGACCTTTTCATGGGCTTCCACTTGCCCTTGGGCCGGGGTCATCTGTACCCCGTTTTTTGTTTTTCAGTGTGCAGACACAGTGGAAGAGTGGCAGCAAGTCGCCGATAGATTCCAGGCTCAGTAGAGTTCCCAAACTGCCTAGATTTCTGGATGAGAAGCACGTCAATATTAGCTCCTCACATTTAACTGGATCAACATTCTGCAATCATAAGCATACATTTTCCATAGCTGTAGATGTTGGTTGCAACGGGCAGATTTCAGATGGCTTATTGTTTGTTGAAAGCTCACTGCGAGATGACCCGGAGAGTAGGACATCCAACATCCCTCTACCTGCACTTCAGCGACCCAGATTAGAACATCCAAGAACACAGAATTGAAACCATAAAATATCTCCATACTGCTTGTCCGTAGTGATCCAAGTGTCCTGAAGCCCTGACATAGAAAGTTGTTTGGAAAAACGTCATTTGAACTGTTTTTAGCCTCATTGTAGCCTGTAGCTCTAACTGCCTCTGTGTACACTGCGCTGACGTGTGTGCGCTTGCGTGAGACTGTGAGACATCGGCACCGCCTTCATGTGTGTTCACGTGCTTTCGCTGGTCCCGCGCGCAAGCGCACACGTCAGCGCAGTGTACACAGAAGCAGTTAGAGCTACAGGCTACAATGTGGCTAAAAACAGTTCAAATGACGTTTTTCCAAACAACTTTTTATGTCAGGGCTTCAGGACACTTGGCTTGTCTGTTTTCAACATGGCAGTGGGGCCATAAACTTTCTCAATTTGCAGCTAAACAGTACGCTAAAATATGTTTCTGAAAAGATCTGAGGTGGGAAATAGGCAATGCAGTAACAGAACCTTGATTCATACTTGTCAGCTCTGCCTAGTTTGACAGTTTGACCGCAGCTCAGGAGCAGTGATTAACATGATCGACGGCTGTGATAGAGACTCCTCAGCTCCTTAGATTTTTCTGTGAGCTGTGACAGATTCTAGCAAATGCCATTAGAAGCACTGGGGGTGTGAGGAGGAACCAGGTTCATTTTTTTTCCACAGATTACGTTTCATGTACTATTTAGTGACAATTTCAGCAATATGACAAAGTTATTTTAAAAAGTTACCAACTGTAGCTTGCTTGCTTAAGGGTTAATCCCTAAATGATGGTTACACTCATGTGTTTGATGTATATTCATAAATACTGTATTACTTTGACATGTTCATGTCGACTTTGGCCATTCAAACTGGATCAGTCTTTGTTAGATGGGTTTATATCAACTATAATAAAGAAAAAGTTAAAATGCACAACTGTTTTAGGTCTGAAGGAGTCCAATGACTGGACTCTAGAAAACTAAACTGAACACACAAAACTGCTGCTGGAGGCCATGTCAGGTATTCATGGTGAATAAACAGGAACAATGGTTTTAATAGAAATATATTTAATAATGCCTTAATGGTGAATTTGTGATTAAGTTTCTCGCTGCAGGGCTACCATGGCTCCTGGTGGAGGAGGTGGGTTACTCTCAGAGATTTCTGTTTTTTAGTTTCTCAGTTGACGTCTTCATGTTTGGGCTCCTGTTTCTCTGTGATAGGATGTGACTTGTTGGACTTCTTGAATGCGGCCAGCTGAGTTTTATAATCTTTGACCTGAGTCTTCACCAAATGCAGCTCCTTCCGCAGTTCATTGATTTCCGTAATCAGAGTCACGTTCTCCTGCAGAGTGGACAACAATCACTGTTAAAGCCCAGGCACACCAAACTGTTGTCAGAAAACTAGCGGCAATGAGAGCGCCTTGCTGCATCTCCTCTTGTCACCATGTTTCAGCCAAAAAGTTGCACATGAACACACTGAACCGACAGCCAACAGGAGTGTATGCTCTGCACCTGCGTGAGAGAAAATAACTCCCCACACCAGCAGTCAGCCCTCTGTAATGGTCATTCAAAAAGGGAAAGTGGAAGACTGTCATGATGCTAGTTAGCCAGTAAGCATATTAACAACACAATCCAATGTTGTAAGAACAGAGTATATTTACTGTGCACCAGTGGACAATAACACAAACCATCTGGAAACGTTTCTGATTAAGAGCCCAATGGCTAAAGAAAAATAATCTGAATCTAAAGTTTGTTTTGGTCTCACTGCCTCTTGACTTTATCTCTTTATTTACATTAGCCCCTTTTCCACCAACATTTCCAGGAACTTTTATTACCAGGAATTTGTTTACCTGGTAATCTGTGTGGTTTGCGTTTCCACCGCACCTCAAGGTTCCGGAAAATGTATTCAAATTAGCGTGATGACGTAGATGATTCGGCGTGTGCACTTTTCACAGATAAAATCACAAAGTGCTTTACAGCAAGAATAAAAAGCAATAAAATACAGACAGAGACAACACAGAAAACACACAACAGCACAGAAAACAGATAAAGTCACAGAGGCCCCAAAACATCATCAATAAAATGCTGGTGTAGAGAGAAGGGGCTGTTTGTCTCAGCTAGTAGCTAAGTTTAAAAGTATTTTAAGATAAGTGTCAAACTAAGTTAGTCTACATACAGACAGCTGTCATTTGAGCTTATGAGTAACAATCCGCTATCAGCAGAACTAGTGTGTTGTCCTTGTGTAAGACATGACACTAGTGTCAGTGAATGAGAGACTGCGGACAGAGCATATTGAATATCACTGTCTACATGTTTACATCTTCATGCTTGCTGAACACATGTATTGATAAAGTGCTGGCCTCTTACTCGCTAAGGTTTAATGTCACTTACAGTAACGAATGTAGCTCCTTTCAACTGGAGTCATTTTTGAGTTATCTTCACTTTGTTTCCACCACGGCTGCTCGGCTGTTCACCGGTTACCATGTCGCGTCAGTGGATGTGTGTGTGTGTGTGTGTGTGCGTGTGGAGGAGTTCGGCGCACAGAGCACAGAGGAGAACCCATACCGTTAGCGCTTATCATTACTACGGTCTTTGACAATGTAATTTAGTACTGGGTTTCGGTACCCATCCTTCATCAAAACACAAACGAAGTGGAGCTTGTAGAAATGAAATAAAGTTTGCAGCCACAGACACACTGACACAGAAGTGCGGAATGCTGTGTGTGTGTTCCACCAATCAGCATTCTTCAGCAAACAGTCCTGCCCCTCAAGAAGTCTGGGTAATCTCAAAGTCCTACTCCCCTACTAGGTACCAGGGAAAGTCCCTACCGGAAGTCACAGCGGAAGTTAGAAGAAGAAGAAGAAGAAGAAGACGAAGAAGACGAAGAAGACGAAGAAGACGAAGAAGACGAAGAAGACGAAGAAGAAGAAGGAGGAGAAGAAGAAGGAGAAGGAGGAGAAGAAGAAGAAGGAGAAGAAGGAGAAGAAGAAGAAGAAGGAGAAGAAGAAGAAGAAGAAGAAGAAGAAGGAGAAGAAGAAGAAGAAGAAGGAGAAGAAGGAGAAGAAGAAGAAGAAGAAGAAGAAGAAGAAGAAGAAGAAGAAGAAGAAGAAGAAGAAGGAGAAGAAGAAGAAGAAGAAGAAGAAGAAGAAGAAGAAGAAGAAGAAGGAGAAGAAGAAGGAGAAGAAGAAGAAGAAGAAGGAGAAGAAGAAGAAGAAGAAGAAGGAGAAGAAGAAGAAGAAGAAGAAGGAGAAGAAGGAGAAGGAGAAGAAGAAGAAGAAGAAGAAGAAGAAGAAGAAGAAGAAGAAGAAGAAGACGAAGAAGAAGAAGAAGAAGAAGAAGAAGAAGAAGAAGAAGAAGAAGAAGAAGAAGAAATGCTGAATCGGCAGAAAAAAGGCCAACTAGCCCCGATAAGGGCCAGTGGTGCTGGACACTGAGGCAGCAGATGCTCACCAACAGCCTAACTTTGACTGATGGCTGACCGTTGGTTTGGTGTGTCAGGGCTTTTAGAATATCATGTCTTCAGTAAAACTGTGCTCAGGATTCAGGATTACATCACAGGAAGAAGAAACACTGAATGATTGTTCCAAAAATTCTAATAAGAAAAATAAGACCTGGATTCCTGATGACTAGTCAGAGGAAATGTCCATGCAGTGTTGTCTGTTGTAGAATTTACCTTCATGATCTTGACATAGGCTTTGTCATGTTCCTCAGCAGATCTAGCCAACCTTGTCCTTAGAGTATTAACAGTCCTCTGCAGGTCATCAGGCTGGCGAGAGAAAGCCCTCTCAGTGTGTTCGTTTACACTGCTTTTCTCCACCTTGGAAAAGGCACACACACGGTTTGTAACTTCTCCACATTTCTTACGCTGTGTAAATTACGAGTCTTAATAAGGCTGGAATTAACCCTGCGCTGTTACAGTGTTAGATTGTTTGTGTGATGAATTCTCAGTATCCAGTGAGCTCTAAGGGATCTACTACACTATATGGACCACCCACCCTATCAGTCTGCTGCACATAGATGGCATAGATGGTCTGCACACTTTCCTTCAGTTTCTTCGGCTCCTGGATGAAGCTAACACTGTTATGGAGATCTGACTTGAGCCGCTGAAGATGTGTCTCCAGATCTTTCACCTGGACACAAAAAACATGTCATATTATGCCCAACTGTACAGGAAAAGGATTATTGGTTGCTTTTACTGTACCTGCTCTCCATACTGGAAATACAGAGATCACTTCTTAAAGCAATTTCAGGTTTGTGAAAAAATAATTAGTAAAGTACAGCTGAAGCTAATATGAGGCAGCAGCACTTTGTGTTACTGTCCTTTTGCCACACCTCAGCAAGAAAACAAATGGGGTCCAAACAGTGACTGCTACTGGAGCCCCGTTGTTTGTTTTTTTTTGCTCTGATTCTTCTTCTTTTTCTCTACTGAAAGTGTTTATGAAGCAAAAACTGTAGGACAAATACTCACCAAAATTGGCAGGTGGGTTGTAAATTCCACCCATTACTCAGGCACACAGAAATGGCATTCACTGAACTCAAGGTGGCATTGTAACAATCAAGTTTACATTTTTGCCATTATCTCGAGAGTGGCTTGGCTTAGGGTCAAAATTCTTTCACTGTATTAATCTATAAATTAATCTGCATCTTTGTTCTACTATAAAAATGTCATATTTTGCAAATGTTCTCAATTTTCTCTAAATCATACTTTTGCATACTCATCCCAGTCCATTGGTCAAATCATCCCAGAACTTTGGTAGAATCATCTGCAGACATTGCTGATCTAAAGCTATCAAATAAATTTCAACACATCAATCCATTTTGAAGTAATACATTTTCAAACATTTATCTTTAAGTTCAATTTTACATAAATGCTCATAAATCAAAAATGGCTTTAGCAATTGTAACCAAACTTGGTGCACATGTGCGGCTGCTTTGTCCGAGTCCGATTCTGCCACTAGAGGGTGCCACAAATGCAAAGAATTTGTGTTTGGAGAACTCGAGGAAAGAGGAGGCTTTCAGAGGACAGGTAAGCGAGGATACATGAGTACTGTATTGTGGAAGTATTTTACCGACCGACACACCCCCACTAATTGGATATCAGTTATTAATTGGACAGTGCAGCACAGCAGCTGATCAAACTGATCTGATACAACACCACATCACTGAAGTTTAATACCAGAGGGAAGAGAGATACAAGATAAAACTTAAAATGTATAACTCCCAAGTTTAATGATTCATTTGTTTTCTGATTCACCATCTCTTTAAAAATCCGAACAAGAAAACAAGTTTCATTTGTTAGAAAGTTTTGTCTCTTCAATCTGTTATCTGTTAATCCCTCATCAGATTTTATTACTGATACAATTAAATGCAGTGAGAGTCTCTCTGTCAGTAAGAAACACTTTCACATCAGTGATCGTCATTTCCATTAAGTTACACGTGAGGCTGATCATTCCTGAGCAAGGTTGATGAGTTACAGAATTTCAATTTTCCCTAAAACATTTGGCCTAATAAATCATTGACAGTGTTCAAAATACACCATAACGCAGGTTGTGGTGGTGTTTGTTAACAGAGAGAAAACACTGCTGCTCTGCTACTGATAACTGTATCTTTACCATATTTTTTATATATATATATATATATATATATATATATATATATATATATATATATATATATATATATATATATATATATATATTCTGTGTGCAGAGCAGAAACAAACTTTACTAAACGTTTCTATAGCTGTAAATAAAGCCTGTAAAGCCAACTGAAATCAGCTGTAATCAGCTGCTGCCATCGTCACAAACAGACATCACTTCATGTAATGTTTCAGAGGAAAAGACGTCTCATTTCTCTAAAGGCATATTTCCTTCTTTCTTCTCTCCTCTTATCTCGTCCTTGCATCTCTCCCCCGTGTCTTATGGGGGCGGGACTAAGACGCGAGGAAGAGAGACAAGTGAGGGAAACATGGATGCGAGATCAGGCATTGGGTCTTTTGTCAAGAAATTACCTGCACCTGGGTAGATCCCCTGTTTCCGCCCAGCTGCTGTGAAATCTTGTTGTTTAAAAGTTACCGCTGCTATTGTATTATTTTCCAAACCAAAATTCCAAGTCTCCTTTGACAAATATCCAATATATTCAATGCAAGTAAAAAGAATTTGATTCAATTCATATTTCATCTTGTCAAACCCACTATGACCCACAACAATCTGCTGTTTCCTCAGTAGCTGAGTGGTTAGGTGGTTGACCTGTAATGCTAAATGTTAAGAGTACAAATCTGCTCTTGCCATCCTGCAGGTGGTTTGAATCTTTGCATTTTCCAGGATAACTTTAGACACTTTTCACTTAGTACCGCTATTTTTGTATTGCTTCATGTTAAGTCAAGTCAAGTCAAGTCAAAGTTTATTTATAAAGCACATATAAAAAAGAATCTCAGTTGACCAAAGTGCTGTACAGTTGCTAAGATACAATATAAATAATCAAGAACAAATATAGTAATAAATAAAACAGCAAAAAGAAATCAATTTAGAACAAAGTTATAATAAAAGAGAAAGTAAGAAAGAAAGAGCCAAGAATACTCGCCTAGCATGAATTGAACGCCAAGGAGAAAAGATGGGTTTTCAGCAGAGTTTCAAAGTGCTCAAAAGATTGTGCAGCTCTAACCTGGAAAGGTAGGCTGTTCCACAGCTTTGGGGCCGCCACTGAGAAGGCTTGGTCCCCACAGGTAGAGAGCCTGGACCGAGGTACTTCCAAGAGCAACTGGTTTGACGACCTAAGTGCCCTGGTAGTGGTGTGAGGCTGAACAAGCTCTGATAAATAAGATGGTACCAAACCATTTAAACATTTAAAAACAATTAATAAAACTTTGAACTGGATCCTAAAATTAACGGGCAGCCAGTGCAAAGACGCAAGGACAGAACTAATGGGATCCCGCTTTTTCTTTCCAGTCAGCAGGCGGGCGGCTGCATTTTGGACTACCTGTAAACGGCACAGTGCTGACTGGTCGAGACCAACAAACAAAGAATTACAATAGTCTAAGCGTGATGTAACAAAGGTATGTATAACTCTCTCAAAATCATTTCTGGGAAGATATGCCTTTACTTTTGCTAATAGTCTCAACTGAAAAAAGTTCATTTTGACTATAGAGCTTATTTATTTGTCAAATCTAAAATCACTGTCTACACTGTCCCTTGCAAAAGGATGACAGTGAGACGTAAGGGTCCCAATGGCACTGTCATAGCCATCCAAGAGGTTTTGTTGGCAAAATAAAATTCTCAGTTTTATTTTTGTTCAAGGAGAGAAAGTTCACTTCTATCCAGGACAGGATGTCATTGATGCAGTCTAATAAAACCTGGACAGAGGCTCGATCATTTGTTTTTAATGGCAGATAGATTTGTACATCATCTGCAAAGCAATGAAACGAGACACTCAGTACGTTTACATGGAATTCCACTTTTAATCAGAATGAAAGGCCATTCCGATTAAAATTGGTCATGTAAACGGTCATTCCGATTGAAAATTATATCCGATTAAAGGGGGTGGTTTATTCAATCAATCAATTTTATTTATAAAGCCCAATATCACAAATCACAATTTGCCTCACAGGGCTTTACAGCATACGACATCCCTCTGTCCTTAAGACCCTCACAGCGGATAAGGAAAAACTCCTCCAAAAAAAACCCCCTTTAACGGGGAAAAAAAAACTATAGAAACCTCAGGAAGAGCAACTGAGGAGGGATCCCTCTTCCAGGACGGACAGACGTGCAATAGATGTCGTACAGAACAGATCAGCATAACAAATTAACAGTAATCCATATGACAGACAGACAGACAGACAGACAGAGAGACAGAGAGAGAGAGACAGAGACAGAGACAGAGAGAGAGACAGAGACAGAGACAGAGACAGAGACAGAGAGACAGAGACAGAGACAGAGAGACAGAGACAGAGACAGAGACAGAGACAGAGACAGAGAGACAGAGAGACAGAGAGACAGAGACACAGAGACAGAGACAGAGACAGAGAGAGAGAGAGTCCATGAAGATGAGCATGAACATGAGCTCCTGAATATTTTTGCTTTTTTGGATGTTTTAAAGTGAGATAAACTACTATTCTTCTAAGAGCCGGAAGAAAACAGAAGAGAAACCCGTTGTTTTTAAAAAAAAAATCTACCAAGAGGGAAAAAAAAAAACAGCAAAAACCTCAGAAAACAGTGATAGACTGGAAAACAACGGAACCAACTGCCAAACTGACAGTTAGCCTAACTGTCCAACCAGCAACAAAAAAAAGGTCAAGCAAAGAGGAGGAAAACAGCTGAAGACGCAAGTGAGTGAAACCATCAGAAAGAAAATATAACATTTAAAAAGAGGAAACAAAAAATTGCTGAACACTAAATAAACTTAAGCTAGCATAACACAGCTAGCTGTAAACAAGACCCTTAGCAACTGTTGCCAAGGAATTTAAATAGCAGCAGTTCAACAGCAGCAGAGCCTGATGGAGTCCACCAAAGGCTGTACAGAGGCTGTTCCTCTCCTCTATCCTCCTGATGTAACCAATGAGACTGCCAGGAAGGCATTTAAACAAAAACTGCTAAAAGAAAGACCAGAAACCCTGTTTTCTGATCTTTACAAGACCGGGGAGGTCAGCAACCTGATCCTCTTCACAGACCAGCCGCTAGCATGGCACTCTGCCATCAGTGCCCACTACCCCTCTGTCAAAAAAGAGGGGATCTGTAACGGCTGGAAAATAAAAATAAAAGAAGCAGAGGATTCAGATACTTTCATGATGACAGTAAACTTATACAAGAATGGGACTATCATAGTGCAGGGGAACCTCAAACTGTTTGAGATGGACTTCCTCCTTATAAAGGAAAGAGCCCAGCAGGAGAGATCTAGCTCCACTCACAGTTCCCAGGTCCCAGCTCCCAGCTGCCTAACTACTGAGCAGCCCCCTGAAGAGAAGGAGCCCACCAGCCCAGAGCAGGTCCAGGACCCCAGCTGAACCGCACCATCACCGAACTGAAGGTGAAATTCACAGAGCTGGAGAGAGAACTTGTACAACTGAGAGAGCTGATCAGCCAACAGCCATGCCAGCCCACCACAGCTCAGCCTGATCCCTGTACCATCAGCACAGAGCTGGGCATGCTGAGGCAGGACAGGGACAGCTGCAGGAGAGAGCTGAGCCTGCTCAGGACTGAGATCAGAGAGCTGCATCAGGACAGAGAGCAGCGTCAGCAGCACTGACAGCTCTGACAGATGAGGTGAAGGAGCTCAGAGGAGAGAGAGGAGCACAGGAAAGAACTTACCTCTCTCTCAAAGGAGGTGGAGGAGCTCAGAGGAGAGAGAGAGGAGCACAGGAGAGAACTTACCTCTCTGTCAAAGGAGGTGGAGGAGCTCAGAGGAGAGAGAGAGGAGCACAGCAGAGCACTCACCACTCTGTCAGAACAGCCTCAGGAGAGAGGTGGAGCTACACAGGACCTGGATGAAAAACTAGACCACAACCAGGACCCTGTGAGCAGCCAGGACCCACCAATCCAAGAACTTACCTCCACCCCCAGCTCCACATCCAGCCCACAGACCAGCACCTCCCCTCATTCCACCAGACCAGCACAACAGAGAGAGAAGACAGACATTGTCCTCCTCATCGACTCCAATGGAAAATTCCTTAATGAAAAGAAACTTTTCCCCACCCACAAAGTGGCTAAAATCTGGTGTCCAAACACCCACCAAGCCATAGACCTGCTGTCAGAGGAGCGGCTTGGATCTCCGAGTCACATCATCATCCACACTGGCACCAATGATCTGCGGAGCCAGCAGGAGAGGGTGTCAGAGTCACTCAAGAGAGTGACAGAGAAAGCCTCCACCACCTTCCCCAACAGCAGAGTGGTCATATCCACTCTGCTCCCAAGGAAAGACTTCCACCCTGACACCATCCACAGGATCAACAGCAGCCTGTCCAGAGACTGTGCACAGAGACCCAATGTCCACCTAGCCCACCACCCCACCCTGGACATCAGCTGTCTCTACGACCACGTCCATCTGTTTAAAAGCACAGTCCCCATCTTCGCCCAAACACTGAAAAGCGTCGCTCTCAACAGAGACCAATCCACGGCCCGCAGAAGGAGCGCATCAGCCCACAACCCCCACAGAACACCAAGACATCCTCAACCAACATCCAGACCAACACAATGGAGACAAGACCACCCTCAGCCCCACCCACATCATGTCCAAATCAGACCCCACAAAGGCAACCATGATCCCCCTCAAGCCAGACCACAGTCACTCCTGTCCCTAGGGGCCCCACCCCAACCACAGCGACAAGAGCCACACCCTGGCCCACTGAGTTATGCCCAGGTGGTCCGGAGAGCAGCAGAACCAACCTTAACCACCCCCCCACACAATGAACTGAGGGACATTCAGCAGATGCTCAGCCTGCTTTGCTCTCATCTGATTGGACAGGTACCACAATAGACACTGTATGAATTATTATTAGAGTATTTCTTGTGCTCATACAGTTTAAAAAAAAAAAAAAAGGACATTTACACTGTACATAAGTATTGATTATTTAATATACCAGTTATTGATTTGTTACCTTTTATAATATGTCATGTAGATACTCTTAAATTATTTTCTTTGACTTAGTAGTTTATCTCATTTTGATCACCAAATGCAGCCTTTTGAGTTTTAAATGAAATCTAAATCTTTTGTCATCTCTTGTTTGAATGTTCAGGGTCTGAGATCTTCTGCTCTTGGCCTTAAGAGCAGGACCTCAGACTTTATTAGAGAGTTAGAAAATGCAGATGTGTTTATATTGCAAGAGACTTGGTGTAGAGAGATGTCTCCACTGGTTGTCCCTCAGGCTACATAGAGATAATGTCCCCGTCCACCAAACTAAAGGGAGTAACACAAGGAAGGGATTCAGGGGAATGCTGATCTGGTATAAGGCAAACCTTGTACAATACATTGAATTAATCAAAAGGAGAATTTTCAATTTGGCTCAAAATCAAAAAAGACCTTATCACCACAGATAAAGATGTATTCCTGTGTGCAGCATATATCCCCCCATCACAATCCCCTTATTTTAATGAAGACAGTTTCTCCATTCTCGAAGATGAGATTAGTTACTTCCAGGCCCAGGGAAGTGTACTGATCTGTGGAGACCTGAATGCCAGGACTGGTACAGAACCAGACTTTATCAGCACACAGGGAGACAAACATATACCTGGTCAAGTCAGCATCCCCCTCCCTTCACAACCCCGCAGAAACAACTTTGACAAAACTGTCAATAAAAGTGGGCAGCAACTGTTACAACTCTGCCGAACATTGGGTCTGTACATGGTTAGCAGGTCGGCCGAGGGGACTCATTCGGTCTTTACACTCATAGCTCTCCTCTTGGCAACAGCACAGTAGACTATGGCATCACCGACCTAGACCCCTTCTACCTGAGAGCATTTACAGTCAGCCCCTTAACCCCCTTATCAGACCATAGTAAAATCACACTCTACATTAAAACGACAGCAAACGACCCTCACACAGTAGAACCCTGCAATCTGACCTACAGAAACCAACCTTATAAATGGACAAACAAAAGCAAAGACGAAATACCAGACAGCAATCAAAAATCCAGTCTTTCAATCCCATTTAGACTGTTTTCTTTCCACCTCGTATCCCCTCAATCAGGACGGCCTCAGACAGGCTGTACAGGACATCTACAACATATTTGACCATGTGGCAGACTTATCCAGTCTGAAAAAGCGCCAGCACCACAGACCAAAAGACCCGACCAATGACGAGTGGTTTGACACAGAATGCAGACAACTGAGAAAAACTCTCAGAAATGTGTCAAATCAAAAACACAGACAACCTGACAACCCTGAGCTCCGCCTCCAGTACTGGGAAACACTGAGAGTATACAGAAAAACACTCAGAACTAAAAAAGAACAGCATGTGAGGCATCAGTTACAAATAATTGAAGAGTCCATTGACTCCAATGACTTCTGGAAGAAATGGCACTCTTTCAGCAAACCACAAAAAGAAGAATTGGCTATTCAAAATGGTGACATCTGGAAAAATCACTTTGAAAGTCTGTATACTGCTGTTCCCCTGAATTCGGCCCAAAACAATCTCCTCAACAAATTACAAATTTTAGAATCAGTCATTAAAGACAACCAGAACCCCCTAGACTACCAAATTACTGAAGCAGAGCTGCTGGCTAAAATCCAGGCACTGCAGCCAAAGAAAGCCAGCGGTCCTGATGGCATTTTAAATGAAATGCTAAAATTTGATGACCGTAAATTTAACATTGCCATATTAAAATTATTTAACCTTATTCTGGGTGTCGGACATTTCCCTGACCTCTGGAGTGAAGGAATCATCACACCAATCTTTAAAAGTGGAAACAAATTCGACCCAAACAATTACCGAGGCATCTGTGTCAGCAGCAACCTGGGGAAGTTGTTCTGCAGCATCCTAAACAGCCGACTGCAAGACTTCCTCAGAGAACATGATGTCCTGAGCAAGAGCCAGATAGGATTCACACCCAAACATAGAACAGACCATATCTACACCCTTTACACCCTCATTAATAAAGACGTCCAGCAAAACAAGAGGAAAATCTTCTCTTGTTTTGTAGACTTCAAAAAAGCATTCGACTCAATTTGGCATGATGGACTGTTCTTAAAATTAATTGAGAAGGGTGTAGGGGGGAAGGTCTATGACATCATCAAAACCATGTACAGTCATATGAAATGTGCTGTTAAAATTAACAACATGGAAACAGATTTCTTCCCCCAGAGTAGAGGAGTAAAACAGGGCTGCAGTCTCAGTCCCACCCTCTTCAACATCTATATCGATGAATTGGCCAAATCACTAGAACTATCTGACATCCCTGGTCTCACTCTGTCTGACACACAGGTTAAATGCCTACTGTTTGCAGATGATCTCATATTGCTGGCTCCATCACATGAAGCACTACAACAGCAACTGGATCATCTGCAAACCTTCTGTCAGACCTGGGCCCTGACAGTTAATCTGGACAAAACCAAAATTATGATATTCCAGAAACGACCCAGGGGTCAGGGAAACCAAACCAGGTTTTTCCTGGGCTCTCATGAGGTGGAGCACACACACGACTATACATACTTAGGACTACACATCACGTCCACGGGAAACTTTAACCTGGCTGTTGATGATCTCAGAGAGAAGGGAAGAAGGGCTTTCTATGCTATAAAGAAATCTTCAAACATTAATATGCCCATTAGAATCTGGCTCAAAATATTCAAATCTATAATTGAACCAATTATTCTGTATGGTAGTGAGGTGTGGGGTCCTCTTGCAAATCAAGATTTTGAAAAATGGGACAAACACCCCATCGAAATCCTGCATACAGAGATTTGCAAGAGCATCCTCAGAGTGCACAGGAACACCCCCAACAACGGGTGCCGAGCTGAGCTAGGCCAATTCCCCCTTTTAATTAGAATTCAAAAAAGAGCCATCAAATTTTATAAACACCTTAAAACAAGTGACCCCAACTCCTACCACTACAAAGCTCTGCAATGCCAAGAGGAGAACATGGAGAAGAGCCCCCTCAGCCAGCTAGTCCTGAGGCTCAGCTCCTCTAACAACACAAGACCTCAGCACAGCCCTCACACAATCTGGACCCACCAAATTATAGAGAAACAAAAAGAACATTACATTAACTATTGGACATCGACCACAAAAACGCAAAGCAAACTTCAGTGTTATTTGGCTCTAAATAGACAGTACACGGTGGCAGAATATCTGAGCACCGTGACTGATGAGAAACTGAGGAAGACTTTGACCATGTACAGACTCAGTGACCACAGCTTGGCCATAGAGACGGGCAGACACAGGCAGACCTGGCTGCCCAGAGAGGACAGGTTGTGTGAGCTCTGTCCACACAGACAAGTGGAGACAGAGACACACTTCCTGTTGCACTGCAGCAAGTATGAACACATCAGAGCCGACTTCCTCTCAAAAATAAAACATAAAGTCACTGACTTTGATTCTCTGCCTGATCAAACTAAAATGCAACACATCCTTGGAGAGAACAGAGTCAGCAGCTTAGCAGCAGCAACATATGTCAGGTTATGCCAAAGCCTGAGGGACAACCATCACAACACCTGACACACCTGTCTATATTTACAGTCCTTGTAACTCACAATCTACATTTTTCTTTATTAATTTTTTTTTCTATATTATATATTGGTGTATTGTATTGTAGATTGGTGTATTTTGTATTATATATCATATATTTAATCTTTTTTTTATAGTTTTCTGACTTACTTTTATTATTGTACTTTATTTGTAAATTTTAATGTCTTTGGCAATATTGTTAATCTACAGTCATGCCAATAAAGCTTATTGAATTGGAGGGGGGGGGGGGGGAGAGAGAGAGAGAGAGAGAGAGAGAGAGAGAGACTCTCATTCACACTCATTCCTCTTTAAGTTCATTCCGGTCTTTCTGCGCATGCTCGTTTCCTTGCCCTTCTGGTGCGATGACGTATATAGCACGCATAGCAACGGGCTGCATAGCAACGGGCTTAGATAGAGCAGTCGGACTCGTTGCACTAACCAGTTTCCATTCGCCACAGCACGGTCTTCTACCTCCCTTCTCCTCCTCAACAGATGAAGCATTAGCAGAACAAGGTTGTTGTTGTACTGTTGCTTCAAGAATATAAGCAAAACATGCCCGAAAAAGGCACTAAGAACGGTGTCGTCAAGCATCTTGTTATCCAGAGCGAGGACTACAGTGTTTTCTTCCGGTAAACGTAAATATGTAACATCCGCCCTGCCCCCTATCCAATCAGAAACCTTCCCTGCCCCAAACCTTGCGCAGACCTGAACAAAGGCGACTGAACTGATCTTCCATGTAAACTCTCATTTGGAATGAATATTTCCCATGTAAACTACCTGGAAAGACTTTAATTCCGAATGATTTCATTCAGATTTATTTCATTCTGAATGAGAAGCTATCATGTAACTGTAGCTATTGTGCTTTCTAAAAATAGATCCCAAAGGTAGGATGTATATTTAAAAAAAAAGAGAGGGCCCAAAATAGAACCCTGAGGCACCCCACAGCTCAGGGTGGAAGTGGCCGAAGATTACTGGCCCAGCTGGACAGACAAGCTTCTGTCTGAGTGGTAGGATTGAAACCACTTCAGAACAGTACCCCTAATGCCCACACAAGTATTTAAGCGTGACAGGAGAATATTGTGATCGACTGTATCAAAAGCAGCTGTCAGATCCAGAAGGACCAGGACAGCAGAGTCACCAGAGTCAACTGTTAAAAGAAGGTCATTTAAAATTCTTAAAAGTGCCGTTTCTGTGCTATGGCGTACCTTAAAACCAAACTGGAACTTCTCAGAAATGCCATTTAGATCAATAAAAGACTGCAGCTGTTCATATACCACCTTCTCCAATACCTTAGAAAGAAAAGGAAGCTTGGAGATGGGCCTAAAGTTGGATAAGACTGTGGGGTCAAGATTGTGTTTTTTGATGAGGGGCTGGACCACAGCATGTTTAAATGCAGTTTGAACACAGCCAGTCAACAAAGATGAATTTATCAGATCCATAACACAGGGTCCAATGGTATGGAAAACATCCTTAAAAAGACGAGGTGGGATGTTGTCAAGAGGACAGTAGGAAGGTCTGAGGTGCTGAACAATATCAGTTAAGACTGAGAGAGACACTTGCTCAAAACTCTCAAAAACAGCAGGACAGGAGAGACAGCAGGATCTGATACAGACGGCAAAAGAGAAGACCTGATATCAAAGATCTTGTCAATAAAAAACTTTAAAAAATGTTCACACAGTGTAAGTGAAGGAATAACACCAGGGGTTTAAAAGAGTATTCAATGTATTAAAAAGAAACTGAAGTTTATGGCTATTAACTGACATAAGATTGGAGAGAAACTGACTTTTAGCAGCTTTAACAGCTTTCTGATACTCCAATAGACACTGTTTTAAAATGTCTAAAGAAACTTGGAGATGATCTTTCTTCCACTTTCTTTCAGCACGTCTACATACACGTCTTAAAGTGCGAGTGGTGTCATTAAGCCATGGCTCTGTTACTGGCTTGAAGCGTTTACACCTAAAAGGAGGCACCAACTCTAATATGTCCGTACAGATACTATTAAAAATGTCAAAAACTCATCAGGGGGGAGCAGCTCGGAGAACTGAATAGACTTACCGGCTTGAATCCACGTCTCTGTCAGAAACATAAAATCCAAATCACGTGTCAGTTAAAAAAGAAACAAGCATTAAAATGCCTGCAACCTGCTTGGACCCTGATAAATGGCACATGCGGCTTCACTGTTATTAATTATTTTGTGCTTTTCCTGGTTTGACATGTGCAGATGTCTACTGTGAAAAGGCTCTAGTCCCATCCTTAAGCTAGACAACCCTTTTATTTTGATTGAGAGTGTAAAAATTCTAACTTAAATAATATGAGAGTTTAGTTTAATATGCATGCCACACATCTGCCTCTCAGCTCTGAGAGGAAAAAGAAAAACAACACTCCAGTCAACATGTGACAATATCACATCAAATATCTGTTTCTAGCTAATCAAATTGTATAAAGCCTGAATGTAGCATATGCAGCATGTGTATCATCACAGTTTGGGGCAGCATAGGTATGTGCTTACTTTCTGCATCTCCTGATGCATCTCCTTGTCTGTGGTCCTCAGCCTGAGCCTAAGCTCAGAGACAGTGAGCTTAAGCTGAGTGTTGCTCTTGTCCATTTGCACCAGCTCCTCCTCCAGCTGTCAAAAAGGCAAAACAGCACATCACTGTGAACACTGCAGAGACAGTTTATCTTGACAACTCAGACAAAATGTAACCTGAGGGAGTTTAGTGTAGAGACTGGGAAAATTCAAGTTGCCAAGTTGACGTCATACATACCAAAACATGGTGGACAAAAGTACATGTTCGGTTGATGGTAACAGACGTTTTATTAACTCACATGTTGCACGTCAATTTTTTGTTCACATGTACTTGTAATACGTAATATGGTATTAGGTTGTAACCATTAGCTGTTCTCTATGTAAGAGTGACTTATTAGCATTAATCAGGTAAAGCAGTATAGTAGTTTTAGGGGATGTACTGGTGCAGCAACAAGCCTGGGAAAAATACTTTGTCATATAAAACTTTAAACTGTTAACAATGTGTTTTATAAACACTATGGGCAATAAAATACAACACATCTTATTTGTAGCAACCATGCTGTTTTCATTATATATCCATATCCATATTTGGATGAGAGGGTGGAGCTGTGGAGAAGCAAGGGGTGGATCTGACTCACAGACTGCACTGACTGGTAACAACACCTCGCACACAGCCTGGCAATCAAGCAGCTCCATCCTTAAATATGTGTAACTTTGGGCCTTAATAAAATGTTAACGAGTGAGTTATATAATAATTCACCCCCTGAACAATTGTCATGAAGAGGGAAATTAGCTAGAGACCAAAACTGTTTTTTGTACCAGGCTGTAAACATATTTATTTCTGCTTTAAATTTGGCCATTTTAACATCGGGGTCTATGGGGATTGACTCTGTTTTAGAGCTCAAGTGGCCATTTGATGAACTCAAATATCTGCTAATGCAGGGATATCAGTTGTGTCTAACTGGTTTTACATGTTAATTTCACATTAGGTCCACTTTATTGCAATGTGTTTCATCAGCCATTTTTGTTTCCATTGGTATATTTGATTTGATTAAGATAACAAAGACCCTTGAAATGGACACATAACTCTAATTGAAGATGCTGAAATGTTCATTGTGAACGTGAACACACACACACACACACACACACACACACACACCTACCTGATGGAGCTGCGCCTTCTTCTCATTGATATCATCCTGTTGAGGCTCTGTCTGTTTCTTCAACTCCTTTAACTGGTAATCAAGAACAAACCTCAACTTCTCCAGTTCCTGGTTCTTCTTCTTCAGGCTGGAGATGGTCCTGTCCTGAAGGTGTGAAGGGAATAGAGTGGACCAAAGCAGTTTTTTTCTTTGCCGACTTACTTTTTATGATGAACATATCTAAACTGTCATGACTCTGCAGCAGGACATAACCTCCAGACTGAGATCTAGTCATTTTCCTACAAGGTTAAGGAGGAGCTTATGTTTTATGCATGTTGAAGAACTTTCTCACAATACTTAACATAAAGGTTTTACTGTTTTTCTCCCCACTAACCAATGAAAGTCATGTAAGTCTGAATTAAATCATATATCATATGCAAAGAGAATCTCTAGAACATAAACCTTCCATGTTTCATCAACCACAGATTCCTGGTCTAAATCACATACTTCTTTGAGGATCATAGGATCTTACTATTATTTAAGTGTAATGCATATATCTATCTGTTTATAATTCTCAATGGTCCATTCATGTAATTCTGTTGAACATGTTCTAGTTTAAATTAAAAGTTACCACAGAGACTATGTATTCTCGGTAATATTTCAGAACATCCTAATATAAAATGTTTAAGTATTGAACCAAACGTACCAGTTTTAAGATAAATCACGACCTTACAAAAACTTTTTGGATGAATGTAAAAAAGGCTAGGACTTGAATTATATGAAGGTAAAATGTTGAAGCCACCTTGTCCTGGTTAGTCTTTTCGTGTCCAGAGATCTGGCGCCTCAGGTCCTCGATGTCGCTCTCCAGGGAGCGGATCAACCCCAGCAGCCTCTGTCTCTCCTGCTTCAGCTTGTTTATATCTGTGCACCTGTCATCAACCTGTCTCTGCAGACTGTAGAACTGTGATTACACAATCAAAACACAAAGAGGAGGAGATCACAGACAGGCAGAAATAGAAACAAGGAGTTTACTGTAGATGCTATAAGAGGGAGCTGTGGTCACCTTTTGCATCATGACACCAGTTTCTCCTTTCAGATTTGCGTTGGTCTCTTTCTCAGAATGCAATTTCCTCTCATACTTGATTCGGATATCATGGATCATCCTCTTCTCATCCTCCTCTACTTGTCTTATGATCTCTTTAAACTCACAAATCTGCAGCTGGGCGTCCTCCTGACACTGCACAAAATAACAGCAGGACAAAATCAAAGCAGATAAGAACGTTAGGGGTTTCATTTGGTGTCTTTTCTACTTCATACAACATTATGTGGTCACCAAAGCTCTGCTGCTACTCCTGACTGACCTGAACCAGGAGCTGAGTCTTCTCCTGCAGCTTGGTCTCGTAGAGCTGCATCAGCTCCTCCAGTGACTGGATTTTTTTCTCCTCTGCAGTCTTCAGCTGCTTCTCATAGTCTTCCTGCATTCTCTGAAATTTATGCTGAAGATCCTGGTATCGCTCATGCTCAACAATCAGCTTCTGGCTGTAGGATAACTCTGTGTGTGTGTGTGTGTGTGTGTGTGTGTGTGTGTGTGTGTGTGTGTGTGTGTGTGTGTGAGAGAGAGTGACAGACAGAGAAAAAGATTGATTAATCCTTGGTAGAAACAAGGTTACACCAACACTGATACTGTCCTCCTCTTACCCAAGTCCTTCAGTTCTTTGGAGTGTTTCACAGTGACCTCTGCAGAACTCTCCTGGTGCTCACATTCCAGCTTCACCATATCTGTCTTCATGGCCTACAGGTATAGCACATGTGATAAATAGAAAATAAACCTATGTGTTGACTCAGCAGAGGCATGCAAATCCTGCAGACATGTTGTCAATGTTTTTTCTTAATTCTTTAGAAACATACAATTTAAAAGTCATGAAGTAATGTTAACGCTCATAGAAAAAGACCGGCTACATTATTTTGTTATAATTTATTTATTTATTTTTGAGAGTTTTATATCATTCTGCAGCTTTCCTGTAGTATTTCTTGTATATATTCAAATCCAAAAAAATAAAATTTTGGTCAAACTACATATGTTTTAGTGTCAAATTTCTATTCTCCCCCCAGTCCTCCCACAAACATTTTCCAGTGTGACCTGATGTAGGTTTCTGGACAATGTCATTACTACATGTAAACCCACCCACTGATGTATACGTCACATTAGTTTGGTTGTGAAAGTCAGAAAATAACACAAACAAACTACCCAATCGAGGCAGCGTGTAGACCAGTGTAGGAGGAACAGTCTTTTGAACTCTCCCAAAACCTAGATTGTAAGTAAATGGACAGAATGAGATGGGCCACTCTGAGGGGCAAATGTTTATGGCTTTGCCCCCGTTCTCACCTCAAATTTGAGGAACACTTTCACCGTCATCCTGACGCTGAGGGTGGTAACGGTGTCAATTGGAAACCCTCCAGATCTCAGTTTGCTGATTACCATCCTGGGAAAATCCAGCGTTTTGACAACTCAGCCAGTTTAACTGCCAGACCCGGGGTCATTAACTATGCTTTTAAGTTCACCACATCCTCTCTTTCTTCTGTCCCTCTATCTGTTATACAACACATCCATGGGAGTCACCCCAGCTCTATCTTACTTTCACCCTGGTGAAGATGAAATAAGAAAACAGATGAGTAATTCTTAAATTCAGGATGAATTCCTGAGTAGAGATTAAGTTTCTCTTGTTAACCCACTTGAAATGTCTCTTGAAAGTAAACTATACATTTTATCCATGTTCTAACATTGTAAGTGTGCATAATCCTTGTTAGTTGAATGATTTTTTTTTCACTCTTGTAGGTCATAGTATGAGTGAGTTATAATTTCATGTGTTTAATCCCTCATTTAACATGGAGTCATACTGCCACCTTGTGAAGATAGTTAAGAAGGGTTCCTGTCGGAATCCG
Organism: Epinephelus fuscoguttatus; assembly: GCF_011397635.1. Taxonomy (NCBI): domain Eukaryota; kingdom Metazoa; phylum Chordata; class Actinopteri; order Perciformes; family Serranidae; genus Epinephelus; species Epinephelus fuscoguttatus. The sequence goes on from NC_064752.1 coordinate 50,165,459, forward strand.
AATATTATATTTCAAGTTAAGATATAGTTGGATTGATTAATCAACTTGTCTTTATTAATATGTGCTGTCTCATTTTGTATGTGATGCAACTGCAGCCTAGTTTGTAGTGTGTGTGTGCACGAAACATTTTATACTTGTGTTCCGCTGATATATGCGCTATAATAATCGTATTAAATCTAATTTGATGTTAAGAGCCGATTCAGATCATAATGGGAAGAGTATGTGTCTATCGCGCATAACATGTTAAAGTATATTTATAATCTCGCAAAATAAAGTTAATTAAGTTTCCTCTGAAATAAAGTAATGTCTAAACCAAGAGACCCGCCTTGCCTCAAACACGCCCACTCAACCTGGTCGGATAAAACTAGTGAGCTCGATGCATCTCGGCACTTTCTCTTTACTTTGTTTTTCCTTTTACTTTTACTGTACTTTTCCTCTTCTTTCTTTTGCCGTCCGTCCTTCTACTTATACTCTTTATGCTTTAATCCATTACGCTCTTATACTCGCTTCCTGCGTAACCCTTTCTTCTCTTACGATCGAAATTATTTTAAACTTTTAAGTTTTGCTCGACATGTCCAGGATTGTCTTGTCTGCCCTGAGTTTTCTTTCTTTTTGTCTGTGCTTTCAGTAACATTATACCTGAAGCAACAATGCCAGCCGATCGCAACATTTTTTATACGCATTAATAGTAATTTTAATAATAATGTCTAACGGCCGACAAGATTGTTTTCAACCTTATTATAAGCAAGCAGCTACAGCTAAATAGATGAGCTACTATTCGACCTGCAACTCCATCAAAGATTCATCAGATCCAGCGGCTGCCAGCCACTTATCAAAGTGTCCGCAAAGCAGTGGTTCCTTTGCCAAATCAAGAGACTTTCTGCAGCCTAAGATAACCGACGTTTGAGGACCGCCTGAAGGACATCGCAGTCAGCCTCAACTGCCCTGCCACCATTGTGTTACAGCCGGCTTCGTTCTGCTGGGAAGCCCGGGAGCTACAAAGTGACAGCCCGGGGTCCTCTGAGAAACGTCAGCCTGAGTCAACGCTGCTAAGAGTAGGCAAAACTTTCCTCACCTGATGCAGCTGCTGTGTTGTGATAAGAGTTGATGTCGAATAGGAGACTTACTCATTTTGATCTTAATTTAGGTTTTGTTAGGTAAATGGTTTTGCGCATCCCTGCGTCCCCAATATATCTATAGTCACATACTCTCCCACTATTGCCAAACTGAATAACTGCCAAAAGTGTTATCTTTTGCCTAATCCATTTATACATACTGTTGATTTCATATCATCCTCATTTACTATTCATTTACTCAGTTGTTAAACATTTAGCCCTAAATAAATCTTCATTTGTCGCCAAGTTGTTGTCTGTGGATATTTCTTTTGAGCAGGAGCTAAGATCACTGTATAGAGAATTCATAACCCAGGTATTGAGATTGATTCATGATTGATATGTGTACTGACAAATTAATAATTGGTTTCTAGAGTTATTAATTTGATTAGTCACTTCCCTCCATCGGAGGGTGGTGCCCCTAAAATTATGACGAGTGCAAACATTTTCTAAAGGTATTACTCCGACTCCCGCAATTCCTGTGTGCTGTGAGGTAAAATTATTGTTTCTGTCAAAGGAGTCTGGTGGCCTTGAAGACGGCAGTACAACAGCTTCAGTTCCCTGTGGGAAAGTAGCTGTCTGACAGCAAAATAAAGCAGTGAAAATATTCTAAATGTAGTGTACGCTTAAAATAATACTACATTGCTCTTTGCTAACAGCTGAGTGGGAGTTTCCATTTGAAAAGCACAGAAAGGATTGCAGATGGACCCTTCCTATAAATACAGTTATTGTTTGTTTTTAGTAGACATTTTGACCTGAAACTGAGAGGTAAACAACAGTACTACTGAGTCTATTTGAAGTACAGTTGTTGCACACCTGTTGCATTGTTTTCAGAGATTCTATTTGCTGGGTAAACTTGTCAGAGACTTCCTTCATCTTCTCACTGTAGTTCATGTCCCTCAGCCGGAGTTGGTACTCGTTTTCCATCTGCAGCTCCTCCAGACGCATCTTTAGCTCCAGCATGTTCTGGGTCTGCAGGACACACATACAGACAGGAATACAGGACTGGATACTTCTGTTGAATGTGACTTTATGTTACTAATTGACTGCTATACAAATATTGTCTTTGTCAATTATCAATAAAAATACGATCAACTGAGGCCAATTAAAGGAAAAAACTGTAAATCAACATTTCTATACTGTACAACCCATACTAAATCATAACATTTAACACTGGTGGCACAACATAGCAGTCAAACATTAGATGCAGAACTACCAAAATGTTTTTACATCTGCATCTTAGCTCTTTGCAGATGATGTGATTCTGTTGGCTTCATCACACTGTGACCTCCAGCATGAACTGGGGTAGTTTGCAGCTGAGTGTGAAGCGGTCAGGATCAGAGTCAGCTCCTCCAAGTCTGAGGCCTTGGTTCTCTGCTGGAAAATGGTAGATTGCCCCCTCTGGGTTGGGAGAGAGTTACTGCCACAAGTGACGGAGTTTAAGTATCTTGGGGTCTTGTTCATGACTGAGGGTAGAATGGAGCATGAGATGGATTGGCTGTTTGCCACGGCATCTGCAATGATGGTGGTGCAGTGCTGGTGAAGAGACAACTAAGCCAGAAGGCAAAGCTTTTGATTTACTGGTCCATCTATGTCCCAACCCTCACCTATGGTCAGGACCTTTGGGTACTGACCAAAAGAATGAGTGTAAATGAGTTTTCTCCATAGGGGGGCTGGGCTCATCCTTAGAGATAGGGTGAGGAGCTCAGACATCTGAAGGAAACTCAGAATAGAGCTGCTGCTCCTTCATGTCAAAAGGGGCCAGTTGAGGTGGTTTAGGCAACTGATCAGGATCCTCCTGGGCGCCTCCCGTTAGAGGTATTCTGGGCCCATCCAACTGGGAGAAGGCCCCAGGACAGACCTAGAACACGTGGGAGGGATTATATATTTCATCTGGCCTGGGAATGCCTCAGGATCTCCCAGGAGGAGCTGGAAAGGGTTGCTGGGGAGAGAGATGTCTGGATGTCTTTGCTCTGCCAGCTGCCCTCATGACCTGGCCTGCAGATGAAAATGGATGAGGGATGGATGGATGGATGGATGGATGGATGGATGTGTTTGACACTTATGTATACGCAATATACTGTCCTGTCCGCTCTTCATTTCACCATCCCAGAGGAGAGGAAAATTCAGAATAAGATCTCTTCTTTGTTTAGCCTTGTCTCCTAGTTACTTGGTTAGTTAGTTGGTAGCAGTTTATTTCAAACATTTATATAGTAAAAAAACAAAATAGTCATACAGTGGCAGAAAAACATGAAGAAAAAAACAGGTTACTAAAGGAAGCATGAAAACTGAAAACAACATATAATGATTTGATTTACATTTCCAAAAAGGAGTGGAAGGTAGTAAGTACAAACTTACTTATTCCCACCCCTTCTTCATATATTAATAATAGTCAATTATGTAGCTCCCCATCACTATAAAGCTGTACAATAATTAATTCTCCTTGACCTATTCTAAGATATTAAATTAATTACCAATAATATTTGTATTACAGCACAATAAAATTAATTATAAAAATACTTAGAAAATAGAAATTCATATATCTATACCTTGTTAAAAAAATAATCTCATCTTTGTATCCTTATCCAGTCATGACAGATAGTTTGTACTATGTACATACATCCAAAATATGCATATATACACAAGCTATGCACATACACACACACACACACACACACACACAGTATATATACAGTACAGGCCAAAAGTTTGGACACACCTTCTCATTCAATGCGTTTTCTTTATTTCCATGACTATTTACATTGTAGATTCTCACTGAAGGCATCAAAACTATGAATGAACACATGTGGAGTTATGTACTTAACAAAAAAAGGTGAAATAACTGAAAACATGTTTTATATTCTAGTTTCTTCAAAATAGCCACCCTTTGCTCTGATTACTGCTTTGCACACTCTTGGCATTCTCTCCATGAGCTTCAAGAGGTAGTCACCTGAAATGGTTTCCACTTCACAGGTGTGCCTTATCAGGGTTAATTAGTGGAATTTCTTGCTTTATCAATGGGGTTGGGACCATCAGTTGTGTTGTGCAGAAGACAGGTTAATACACAGCCAACAGCCCCCCTATTGGACAACTGTTAAAATTCATATTATGGCAAGAACCAATCAGCTAACTAAAGAAAAACGAGTGGCCATCATTACTTTAAGAAATGAAGGTCAGTCAGTCTGGAAAATTGCAAAAACTTTAAATATGTCCCCAAGTGGAGTCGCAAAAACCATCAAGCGCTACAACGAAACTGGCACACATGAGGACCGACCCAGGAAAGGAAGACCAAGAGTCACCTCTGCTTCTGAGGATAAGTTCATCCGAGTCACCAGCCTCAGAAATCGCAAGTTAACAGCAGCTTAGATCAGAGACCAGATGAATGCCACACAGAGTTCTAGCAGCAGACCCATCTCTTGAACAACTGTTAAGAGGAGACTGCGCGAATCAGGCCTTCATGGTCAAATAGCTGCTAGGAAACCACTGCTAAGGAGAGGCAACAAGCAGAAGAGATTTGTTTGGGCCAAGAAACACAAGGAATGGACATTAGACCAGTGGAAATCTGTGCTTTGGTCTGATGAGTCCAAATTTGAGATCTCTGGTTCCAACCGCCGTGTCTTTGTGAGACGCAGAAAAGGTGAACGGATGGATTCCACATGGCTGGTTTCCACTGTGAAGCATGGAGGAGGAGGTGTGATGGTGTGGGGGTGTTTTGCTGGTGACACTGTTGGGGATTTATTCAAAATTGAAGGCACACTGAACCAGCATGGCTACCACAGCATCCTGCAGCGACATGCCATCCCATCCGGTTTGCGTTTAGTTGGAGGATCATTTATTTTTCAACAGGACAATGACCCCAAACACACCTCCAGGCTGTGTAAGGGCTATTTGACCAAGAAGGAGAGTGATGGAGGGCTGCGGCAGATGACCTGGCCTCCACAGTCACTGGACCTGAACCCAATCGAGATGGTTTGGGGTGAGCTGGACCGCAGAGTGAAGGCAAAGGGGCCAACAAGTGCTAAACACCTCTGGGAACTCCTTCAAGACTGTTGGAAAACCATTTCAGGTGACTACCTCTTGAAGCTCATGGAGAGAATGCCAAGAGTGTGCAAAGCAGTAATCAGAGCAAAGGGTGGCTATTTTGAAGAAACTAGAATATAAAACATGTTTTCAGTTATTTCACCTTTTTTTTGTTAAGTACATAACTCCACATGTGTTCATTCATAGTTTTGATGCCTTCAGTGAGAATCTACAATGTAAATAGTCATGAAAATAAAGAAAACGCATTGAATGAGAAGGTGTGTCCAAACTTTTGGCCTGTACTGTACATACTCACACATACACATGCATACACAAAACTGGATCGTCTGCAAAACTTCAGTCAGACCTGGGCCCTAACGGTTAATCTGGAAAAGACTAGAATTATGGTCTTCAAGAAACGACCCAGGTGTCAGGGAAAAAACAGTCAGGTTCCTACTGTGCTCCACTATAATACAACACACACACTGCTACACATAATTGGGACTAAAAATAACCTCAGCAGGGGATTTCAATCTGGCTATTAATGATCTCAGAGACATGGGAAGGAGAGCTTTCTGTGCTATATAAAAGTCCAATCTGCAATCAAATCGACATTACTGTATGGTAGTGAAGTGTGGGGTCCTTCTGTAAATCAAGACTTTGAAAAATGGGACAAACATCCAATTGAAGTATACTCAGTGAGAAGAATACTCAGTGATTCTGAGTACACTCAGAGTCCACAGGAACACCCCAAACATTGGATGCCAAGCTAAATTTGGCCAATACCCCCTTTTAATTAGGATACAACAAAGAGCAATCAAATTCTACAAACACCTAACAATAAGTGACCCCAACTCCTACTGTACCATTACAAAGCTCTCCATTGCCAAGAGGAGAACACAGAGAGGAGTCCTCTCAGCCAGCTGGTCCTGAGGTTCACCTCCTCTAACAGCACAAGGCCTTAGGACAACCCTCACACAATCCAGCCCAACCAAATTATAGAAAACTACATCAACTATTGAGACCTGGCTGTGTCAGCTCTGTCCACAGAGGCAGGTAGAGACAGAGCAACATTTCTTGTTACAATGCAGCACATATGTAGACATCAGAACAAAGTTCTGTACAAAAATTCAATGTAAACTTCAAGATTTTGACACACTCCCTGACCAGACCAAAATGCAACATCTAATTGAAGAAAACAATGTTAGCACCACACATGCAGCAAAATATGTCAGTGCATGCAACAGCCTCAGAGACAACCAATGAAACAACATATGATATCATATGATATCAACATATCATCTCATCACAGATCACACTCTGCCTTTTTATTTACTCCTTCACTTGATGAGTTTTTTTCTTTCAAATTTATGTCTATGATGTTGTATTAATATGCTGTTGTTAATTGTTTCTTTAATTATTTATTTACCTATTATATTCCATTGCAGTTAATTTAATTCACTGTCTTAAACTGTAATTGTGCTTTGGCAACACATATGAAATGTTGGTTCAATAAAGCTATTTGAATTGAATTGAACTGAATTGAACTGAGACTGTTGTGAGAAGCAAAATTTTCCTCTGGGATGCTTCATTCTACTATCAATAACGGAAACACATGTAGGTAAAATGGCCTGATGCAATCACACACACACACACAGGTACACATACAAACCTTCTCCTCCAGGTCTGACTTGGTGACCAGGATCTCTTCAGCATGGATAATCTGCCTGTTGCTCTTCAGTCCTCGGCCCTCCTTATCAATGACCTTCCAAATCAACAGACAGCCATCCTCGGACACTGTCAGCAGGAACTGATCGTCAAAGGTGATCATCATCTGAGGACACACAAGTCAGTTGGTCAGACTTTGTCCTAGTTACATAATGACTGGCATGAGAGATCATTTCTCACTTTAAAAATATTCTAATATTCAAATTCCATTTAGAGGTGATGGATTTCTGTCTCTCTGTCAGTTCAGTGTGCATCAACATTAAGCCCAACCTTAGTGATGGGGCCACTGTGAGCCTGGTATATGATCCATTCCTTCTGAATAGGTAACGGGTATTTAATGGCTCTGATGGCTCCACTGAAGGTCCCAGTGAAGATAACCCTGCCAGAGTGAGACACTGCCACAGCGGTGTGAGCTACCTCATCAGCAGGAACCTCCCTCAGCACCTGTGGAACCAATAAAATATTCAACTGGGATGACAACCCTAATGAATTAATATCATGTTAATAATACATATGATAGTATGGCGTGAATAATCCAATATATAAAATATAAATATTTCACTTAATTTCCCTTCTCGCCCTGTCTCCCTCCTTCAGCACCATCTGGTTGCCTTTTAAATATCTAGTAATTTAGCACTGTTAACTGAAATGTTACAGACTTTCTTTTCTCCTGCCTGCACTCATATTTTAAGTCTAACTTATTTGCCAAAAGAGACAAAACACATAATTAACAAAGTTAAAGATGAATTTGATTGATAGCATTTTTTTTCTTTAGATATCGTGATTATAACGTTGTCATGAACTCTTTTGGCCACGATAATAATTTTGTGAAAATCTGATATCGTGCCAACCTTACAGGGATAATATGTATGTCAGTGTTGTGTTTACTGCTTGTCGTGCTGCCCCCAAGTGGCCTCGAAAAACAGTAAATGCAGGTTTAATCATTTTGAAACCCCTCAAATCTATTTTTCCACCCTTTAGGGTCCACAACCCACATTACTACCTGAAAGTAAACTATGTTCTGAAAGGAACAGGGGCCTAATCTCTGTTCATATGCTAACGGGCTTTGTCAGTATTTCCTGCTTGAGAGCATACATCTAGTAAAATCTCTTGTAATTGTAGTGGCAACTGCTTTCGCAAAAAGTCTCCTATCATTCCTATAACTTCCTTCCTACGTGAACATCAATAACCAGAATTATAATTATATTATTATATAATTACTTTCATTAATGTTGTTTTAAGCTACTGTCATTACCGTCTGTCCTGCATCTCTCTCTGTCTCTCTTTCTGTCTCATTGTGTCATGCGGATTACTGTTAATTTATTATGTTGATCTGTTCTGTACGACATCTATTGCACGTCTGTCCGTCCTGGAAGAGGGATCCCTCCTCAGTTGCTCTTCCTGAGGTTTCTACCATTTTTTTCCCCTGTTAAAGGTTTTTTTGGGGGAGTTTTTCCTTATCCACTGCGAGGGTCCAAAGGACAGAGGGATGTCATATACTGTAAAGCCCTGTGAGGCAAATTGTGATTTGTGATATTGGGCTTTATAAATAAAATTGATTGATTGACATCACACTTCCACTCATTATAATTTATGGAAACTCTAAATCCAGAATTCTGTTGCTGTGACTGACCTGACAATCCTGAATCTCTTTCAGTGTGAGGTCTGTTCCTACAGTCAGGATGGTCTTGCAGTCTGAAGAGAAGGCAACATCTGTGTAGCCACAAGACTTGAGGACACTCTCAGACTCACGCTTACCAGTCTGAGTGTTCCACTCATACACTGCACCATCCATCCCACATGACACCAGGTGACTGTCGTCCAGACTCCATTTAATGCCTCTCACCTGCAGAGACAAATTGTACTGTACTACAGCCTTTCGGGGAGGCATAGTTAAGGCCCCTAACTGTTTCACAAATATGACCACTCTCTCTGGCACTGCCCTGACTCCACATGCTGTATGATCCACCCTCCTGCCCGACTCACCTTTCCATTGTGGCCCTTCAGATTGAGGATGTTCTCAAAAGAGGTGACAGAGTAGATGTGAATGACATTTCCATTGACAGCTGCAAACATGTGGCCCCCGTGGCTAAAAGCACACTAAGATGTGAAGCGAGAAAGTGAAAAAATAAGGAAAGAGCTCAAGAGAGCATCATGTGGCTGTGATATCAGTCATTACCATGTTCTGCATGAACACACAATCCCCACACATGCGTGTATAACCCACCTCTCTGCAGTTGCGCACAGTGAACTCCTTGAAGGTGCGGATGTCATTGATGAGTAGGGTCATTAGCCTGAGTTTGTCTGAAAAGCCCACCAGGATGAAGAGGCCGGTGGGGTGCAGAGCCACACTGTACGCTTCCTCCTGGAACTCCTTGTACAGCTCCAACATTCTAGTGACAATTCATAATAGGTAGACACAGAACATGTCCTTAGCATGGCATACTTCGGCTCTGTGCTTAATTCAGTTCATTTCAATAGAACTTTATTTATCCCGTAGGAAAATCTTATGCCAGAGAATGCTTCGATTACAGTGACACAAATTAAAGTAACACAAATTAACATTCACAGACCAGCCACAACCAGAACAACCAGTGGGTTCCCTGGGTCAGGGCCATCAAAATATTCAAAATATACAAGATATAAAGTGTTTGAAGAGCAAAAAGCAAAAACCAGTGCCTAATACAGTAAGAATAGAAGGAAGATAAGTGCAAGAGTTACTAAAACAAGACAACGAAGAACAACTCTAACAGGCTGCCACCCTAGGCAGTGCCACAAATGGAATTTTAGGGCCTTGTGTACATACTTTTGTTTTAAAACAATATTTTTATAGTTTTTTTTCCACAAATTTCACACATACAGACAACACAAACATTCACAATAACTCACATATTTAAAGAAAGAAAAAAATAAGAGTAACAAACAAAATGAAACAAAACATCAGATTAAAAAAAGACAAAAAGAAAGATGGAAATAAATACACTCTACACACAGCTACTTTATAGTGATTGTGTTCCCTGATGCCCAAGAAATTCCAATAAAAGGTTTCCATATTTTTTCAAATTTTCCTGCCCTTCCTCTAGTTATATAAGTCAGTCTTTCAAATACAACACAAAATACCATCTCCCTCACCCACATGCCTCTCGAAGGTATATCCATTTTTCTCCAAGATAGAGCTATTATTCTCCTGGCCTGCAGGAATCCAAAGTCAGTTAGAGTTGTCTGTTGTGAACCGGTAGCAACGTTCGTTGGATATATGCCGAGTACACACAATTTTGCCTGGTGAGGTACCTTCATTCCAACAATCTCAGATATAGTCCCAACTACTGTTTTCCAGTATTTTTGCAATTTTGGACATTCCCATACACAATGGAACAGAGTCCCCTTTCCCTCTAAACTTTTAATACAAGTGTCTGGGATGTCAGGGGACCAACGGTTCAGCTTGACTGGGGTAATGTAAGTTCTCATTAACTATTTGTACTGCAGTAATTTCATTCTCGTATCGAATGATTGTTTTTGAGCTTTAAGGCATCAGTCTCTTCTACGTCCTCTTGAAGATCTAGTCTCCATGCCTTGAGCCTATCTATAGTAGACTCTGTTTCATATGTTATCAAAGCTTTATAAAATAAAGAAACTTGACTTCGCCCTTTCAGGTTTAGAATCATGAGATTTTCAAGACGTGATAAAGGTGGTTCAGATGTTAAAATCTTATTTTCAGATAGTATGAAATACTTCAATTGTAAATATTTAAAAAAGTGTTTTTTTCAATTCAATTTTATTTATAAAGCCCAATATCACAAATCACAATATGCCTCACAGGGCTTTACAGCATACGACATCCCTCTGTCCTTATGACCCTCACAGTGGATAAGGAAAAACTCCCCAAAAAAACCCCTTTAACGGGGAAAAAAAAAAATGGTAGAAACCTCAGGAAGAGCAACTGAGGAGGGATCCCTCTTCCAGGACGGACAGATGTGCAATAGATGTCATACAGAACAGATCAGCATAACAAATTAACAGTAATCCACATGACACAATGAGATAGAGAAAGAGAAAGAGAAAGAGAGAGAGAGAGATGCAGGTAATGACAGTAGCTTACAACAACATTATTGAAAGTAATAATATTATAGTTCTGGCTACTGCGGTACAATATGTTGAAAGTATGTATTAATATCTGGCAGTATACAAGTGTGACAATAGTCATATGTGTATAATAACAGTAGAAGTATGACTAATGACGGCAGCAGCAGCAGGAGGCATCTGGCAGGACCACGACAGCAGCACAACCACACACACGTCACGCTGTCCAGGCACCGCTGCGATATGTGTATTTTCAGGATATGGTATTTCTGACACAGCGGATCAAAAGTAAGAAGACTACCATTCATATAAAAATCCTCTATTCTTTATTAAAAAAAATAGAAAAAAAAAAAAAAAGTATGGACGTTGTAGCCCTCCTCTTTCATAAGGCAGATGAAGCAACCTAAGTCTCAGTGTGGATTTTTTGTTCCAGATGAATTTACTAAAAATACTAAGTCTATCAAATAATGATTTTGGTAGTGGAAGACAGTGATTGAAAGAGATATAGAAATTTTGGTAATATGCTCATTTTGATCACATTCATACGGCCAATATAGATATGGTACATCGATCCCATGTATCCTCCACTTCACCCACAAGTGGATCATAGTTTGTTGTGACAGTTGTTTCAATTTTAGGGGTAATTTTGACACCAAGGACGGTGAATCCTTCCTTTGCATTAATGAATGGAGTTTTTATGACTGGCTGCAGTCTTTCTTCTTTGTTCAAAAATAATATTGATGATTTTGAGTTATTGATGTTATAACCTGAAAACTGACCAAACAATTCAACCTGTTGTATTAAGTTTGGGATTCTGACAGACAGTTTTGTAAAAAAAAAAAAAAAAAAAATGTTCCTGTTGTCCTATCTGGATGCTCGACAGTCCCATCTGCGTTGTTACTACCATAGCCAGGGGCTCTATAGCTAATAAGAATAACATTGGTGACAAAGGGCATCCCTGGCGAGCAGATTGTTCTAAGATTATTGCTTTAGAAAAGATACTATTTGTTAGGACAGTGGCTATCGGGTTTGTATATAAAATCTTAATCCATTTCAGAAGGTTATTTCCAAATCCAAATCTAGGCAGGACATTAAATAAGTACGGCTATTCAATTTTATCGAAGGCCTGCCGAGCATCCAGTGACAATATTGCTGTATCTTTAGCATCAAATTTCTCATGAATTATGTTAAGGACTCTTCTTATATTATGAAACCCTTGCCGTTTTTGCACAAAACCGTTCTGATCATTTTGAACTAAATGTGGGATATAAGGGCCTAATCTCTTTGCTAGGACTTTACAGAGTATTTTTATATCAGATCTACGTAGACTTTTTGGTCTAAATGACAAACACTCTGTGGGAGGTTTAGCTAGTTTCAGGATCAGTGTTACCATGGTCAACCTTAAAGAAGGTGGGAGAATTCCATTTTGATAGGATTCATCGTACATTTTTAGGAGCGGGACAAGTAGTTTTTCTTTAAATGTTTTGTAAAATTCTATTGGCAGACCATCAGGCCCTGGTACTTTTCCACTATTAATGTTCTGGATAGCCTGTGAAATCTTTTCAATTGTTCAACTATCTAATTTAATTTTTGTATCTTCTGTCAGCGTTGGGAATTGAAACTGATCAAGAAATGTGTCTCGTTCTTCAGACACTTGGTGGCATTCAGTTCTATATAAACGTTCATAAAATTCTCTAAAACTATTGATTTCCAATGGGTCTACTGTTAGGTTCCCCGAAGAGGTTATTATACTGATAAGTGCTCTGTCAGATTGTATTTTTTTAATTTGCCATGCCAAAAGCTTCCCTGCTTTCTCCCCTTGATCATAATATGATTGTTTCAACCACATTAAGCTTCTTGCAGCTTTATCAGCGGATAATTTATTATATTTGGCTCTCAGAAGTAACAGATCTTTTAGTTTTGTTGTGTCATCCCTTTCATTAAGATCTATCTTTAAAGATTTAATTTGTTTTTCCAAGTTTTCCATCTCTGTTCTTTGTTGCTTGGTTTTGGTGCTTGTATAACTGATGATTTCTCCTCTAATGTGTGCTTTCAATGCCTCCCACCTCATGCTGGTGCTAGTTTGATCTGTATTTAACTCAAAATAATTATCTATTTTAGCTCCCACAAACTCAACAAAATCTGGGTTCTGTAACCACCACACTTGAAACTGCCAGTTAGGGATATTGTGAGTAAATTTCTCTATATGAATATTTAATGAGATAGCAGCATGGTCGCTTATTAGGTTACTATGCAGTCATGCCAGCAATTTTTAATCTTTGATAAGAGCTCCCTTGAAACAAGAAAATAATCAATGCGAGAACGAGATCTACATATACTTGAATGACAAGAGTATTATACTTTGTCAGGGTTCTGTTCTCTCCATACTTCAGCCAAGTTTATATCCACCATTGAAACAGGTGTGGTAAGGACCCAAATGCAGTACACAGGCGCTCAGGAACAGTTGGTAATGACCTTTATCTTCACCACAGCAAACAAAATACGGAGCAGATAGAATAAACACAGAATAACGTTCGTTCTTCGGGCTGAAAGCCCTCACACAGTCTCTGGGGGTCAGACGAGAGGAAGAGAAGTAGCTTACTTCAGCCGAGCAGTCAGATACCAGAAACGCTGAGGCAGAGCACGAGGTCAGGGACAGAAGGCAGGTGGGTTTACCGGGAGGCAGACGAGGAGAGCAGGTCAGGAACAGGCAGAGTCGGCACCGGGAGATCAGGCAGAGAAACGCTGGAAAGTCTGGTGCAAGCATCGAGAACAATCTGGCAACGAGTGAGAGTGCTGGAGAGGCTTATATGCAGGGCTGATTATGATGAGCTGCAGCTGTGTAGGCAGGTGAGCAGAGTTGGGCTGATGAGGTGGGCGTGGCTGGCAGGTAGAGTGGAGCAGAGGGAGGGAGAGTGGAAAATCACTGCAGCAGAGTGACAGGAGGGGAATGAGAGACAGGGACTGTGACAACCATGAACTGTTTTAATAACTTTCTAGCTTTCACAGCTTGTAGAACGATTCAGTGCTGGATTTAAAGTGCAATTAAAGTCTCCAACAATTATATATAAGGTGGACACAGTGAGGAAGGCATTTTCAAAAAATTTAGGATTATCCTCATTTGGGCCATATACACTGACTAAGTTTAATGTACACTTAACAAAAATATAAACGCAACACTTTTGTTTTTGCTCCCATTTTTCATGAGCTGAACTCAAAGCTCTAAAACATTTTAAATACGCACAAAAGACCATTTCCCACAAATATTGTTCACAAATCTGTCTAAATCTGTGTTAGTGAGTACTCTCCTTTGCCAAGATAATCCATCCCACCTCACAGGTGTGGCATATATATTTTTATCACACAGCACAATGCCACAGATGTCACAAGTTTTGAGGGAGCGTGCAATTGGCATGCTGACTGCAGGAATGTCACCCAGAGCTGTTGCCCGTGAATTGAATGTTCATTTCTCTATCATAAGCTGTCTCCAAAGGCGTTTCATACAATTTGGCAGTACATCCAACCAGCCTCACAACCGCAGACCACGTGTAACCACACCAGCCCAGGACCTCCACATCCAGCATGTTCACCTCCAAGATCATCTGAGACCAGCCACCCGGACAGCCGCTGCAACAATCGGTTTGCATAACCAAAGTATTTCTGCAGAAACTGTCAGAAACCGTCTCAGGGAAGCTCATCTGCATGTTCATCGTCCTCATCGGGGTCTCGACCTGACTACAATTCGTCATCGTAACCGACTTGAGTGGGCAAATGCTCACATTCGATGGCGTCTGACACGTTGAAGAGGTGTTCTCTTCACGGATGAATCCCGGTTTTCACTGTTCAGGGCAGATGGCAGACAGCGTGTGTGGCATTGTGTGGATGAGCGGTTTGCTGATGTCAACGTTGTGGATCGAAGAAAAATTATTTTAGATTTAAGCTGTTTAATCCTGTTGATAACCTGTTTTAATGTGGTCAACTTCCTTAGTCCCCTGACATTCCAACTAGTGGCTTTTATATTGGAGATATTCTGAGTGTTATTTTGTTCCACACCTATTGACATATATATTAGTTAAACAAGAGGAAGGGGTAAGCAGCTTTGGATCAGTGGGTTTAAGCTCAGGTGGATAACAACAGATAAAGGCAACGGATGTTCAAACTTTATGTAAACTTTATGAAAGATGGATTTATTGATTTACTAATGGATTTAATGGATATATTGTATGTGTATACTGCAACTATGCTGTACAACATTCTGTTATCGCCAAGCCACCTCAAAATAAAATAAAATAAAAAATTGGTCAAAGAAAAAAACAAGAGCAAGGGGTAAGATATACTGATGTGTTCAGTGTAAGAGGTACATAAAGAAAAAATAAAACCCATTTACATTTATACACATAGACATTTAAACACTCGAATTCCCCCTCCCCTACTCACCACAAGAAAGAACTGGAAGGCTTTTGTTGATCCACTCTAAGGAGGAGCAGCTACACTATGCACTATACCTAGCTCAACAAGCAACCAGTGATGTCCATCAACCCTACAAAGTGTTCCAACTTAAAAAATTATATGCTCAACCCAAAATAGAATAAGAAAAAAAGAACAAAACACTAAAGTCTGTACTGTTACTGCCAAATATAAATGTACGTTTAGATCTGTTCTCATTTCAATAGAATTAAGGTTTCAAAAGAAACCAAACTAACCATAAGGAGAAATAATAATAATATATTAATACTAATAATATTAAGAAACAATAATAATAATAATAATAATGATAAAATAAATAAATAAATAAATAAAAATAACTTCCATCCGTGTGCTATTTGCAGCTACATTACGCTTCACCTCTGACATATTATTTTCCAAAGCAGCGAAAGAGCTGGCCATCTTACCCAGGCGATCAACTATACTGTCCAGCTTGGATCCAAATCCTCCGAACTCCAAGCTGAGTGACTTTAATTCGCCTAATACCACCATTAGGTCTGCCATGCTGCTAGTAGCTGTAGCTTCTTCTTCGTTGTTCGTTGTCAGAGCTTACATGCTAAGCCGCCATCTTGGTCCATGGCTCCATAGCGCCCCCCCTTGTGTACATACTTAATGCTGAACACAGGCCTTGATAAGTCACTTTTCTAAATCATGTTTTAATACCAGCAAAGCTTAATTGCTGGACCTCTACAAGCAGAGGCCCTTCTCCAGGCCAGGACTTTAATACTACTCCCACTTTTCCCTCCTCAGTAAAAGTGGGTTACTTTTCAGTATAATACAAAGTAACCCTCCTTATTTATATGTGTATGACTCAAAACAATGCCTAAGATGTGTGGAGAAATAATGTAAATACATCACTCAACATAAAATAGCAAAGGGTCTGGGTGTGATTTAGTCTCTTACTTTGTTTCGTAGTTCCAGATGCGGACAGAGTGATCCAGAGAGCTGGTGGCTACCAGGGGCTTTCGAATACAGATGGACAAACCAGTGATGGACTTAGAGTGGAAGGACTGCAATAGGAATTCAAAATGTTTTTGTTCCTCCTGATGGAAAGAGTTAGAAACAAAATAAGGATCTAAGTCAAGGCAAGTTGCTTTGATGTGTAAAACATAAAGGAGGGAAAGACAGTGGAGGAAGACGAGAGGGAGAATGTGCCAAGGAAGCAATGGAAGACAGAGAGACAAACTGGCGTGAAGGAAGATGGAGAGACAAACTGGCATGAAAGAAGACTTCAAGCTATCCTAGCCATTATGTGAGGCTGTACTTAGGCACAGCAGGCTTGTATTGACAATGCTAACATGCTGATGTTAAGCAGGTGTAATGTTAACCACTTTTTCATCCACAGAGCCAAGCTGTAAACATGGCTACGAAGACTTAAAGAAAGAAAAAAATAAGAAAGAAGTTACTAAAAGAAAACATTAGAGAAAATGAAAAAATTAGAAAGAATCTAAATTATGAAAAAAAAATTAACATTTGCTTCAAGTTGCTGCAGCTAAAAGAAAATGAAATGCGACCCAGGAACGTTGGTTTTAGTAACAGATCCATTAGTTTGATGGTTTATCAGCCACCAAACTACAGAACAGCAGCATAAAGTACTAGCTGACTTTCAAAAACTTTTATTTTATTGACAACAGCCAAGTGAACAGTAGAAATACAATGTTCCAACCCATTCTCATTCCCTGGTCATTAAATACTGATGTTTTGTCAGGTGTCTGCAGTTGGTAGATGAAAGCCAATGACACAAGCCAAACCTTTGACCCCAAATGAAAAATAAAGATATGGGTGAGAATTACAATTCTGTAATAACTGAGGAGGTCTGTTATTAAAGACCATAAACAAATGCTTTCTATATGCCAAAGCTTAGTGTATATCGGCTGCTAGAGGTGGGAGATATAGCCCCATAATAATATCACAATATTTCAGGGTATTTTTGGGATAATGATATTCTCAACGATATGACAAATTATTTAAAAATATATATACTATATATGGGGCATTCTACCGATTGTGTGGAATTTGCATGTTCTCCCCGTGTCAGCGTGGGTTCTCTCCGGGCACTCCGGCTTCCTCCCACAGTCCAAAGACATGCAGATTGGGGACTAGGTTAATTGATCACTCTAAATTGTCCGTAGGTGTGAATGGTTGTCTGTCTCTATGTGTCAGCCCTGCGATAGTCTGGCGACCTGTCCAGGGTGTACCCTGCCTCTCGCCCGATGTCAGCTGGGATAGGCTCCAGCCCCCCCGCAACCCTCAAGAGGATGAAGCGGTTAGAAGATGAATGAATGAATGAATTCAGACATAGATATTTACAAAGATTATGTTATGACCTATTTAAACCCAGGACATTAAATGAAAAAGTGATGAGCTAAATATATACAAAATCACCATTTACAGGGTACTTTCTATTGGGAAGTAGCTGTCCCAAACCCTGACCTCTAAAATTCAATTCATGTAAATAACACTTAAAACATTTTTCATATTTTTTTCAAAAGTGTAATTTAAAACATATTTGTGATTAGGTTTAAACAGAAGTTGAAAGATTTAGATGTATTGTGGGATTAATTTTTAAATAAAGAAACTATGCTGAAAAAATAGTGTTCCTTGTTTTCATGTCACTACCGAAACACCGAAAGAGTTTTAATGCACTGGTTGAGTCTGGATTTTAGCCACACCCCTGAATTTCTGAGAAGGGGGGTAGTACTGCACCCCCGTCCCAGATGGCTGCATGGTAAGTTGCTGACTCCCATCATTTTTTAAATAAATGTCTTCCAAAGTCTGAAAATCAGTGTGTAACTTTTAAAACTGTCACTGCCAAACACATGTTCTCTTCAATTATGTAAAAATTTGGGGGATTTATGCAAAATATTATGTTTTTCTGTGTGAACAACTCTTCAAACATGTGCTTGTTAGCCATGTGACTGCTAGCATTCTTTAGTTATCCTGAAAAATAGTTAGGAATGTCACTACCGAAACAGTCACTACCGAAACCTATGGTAAAGTTTCGGTAGTGACATGATCATTTTGGTAGTGACAAAATGGAATGGTCAGTAGTTAAACCCCATAATTTTGTAGTCCAAAGTCTTGCTCTGAAAGTCTCTGGTCTGCTCTGTTCTGCTCTGCTTTACTCTATTCTCCTCTTCTCTGCTCTGCTCTACTCTACCCTGGTCTACTCTACTCTGCTTTACTCTATACTCTACTCTTCTCTACTCTAATTTGCTTTATTCTATTCTGCTCTACTCTGCTCTTTTCTGCTATACTCTACTACACTCTGCTCTACTATACTCTACTTTGTTCTACTCTACTCTATTCTGCTCTACTCTGCTCTGTTCTGCTCTACTATACTATACTCTGCTCTACTATACTCTACTTTGCTCTACTCTGCGCTACTCTACTTTGCTCTACTCTACTATAATCTACTTTACTCTGATCTACTCTACTCTGCTCTATTCTACTCTGCTCTGCTCTACTCTATAATCTGCTCTACTCTGCTCTACACTATTCTGCTCTGCTATGCTCTTCTCTATTCTGCTCTGCTCTATTTTGCTCTACTCTGCTCTGCTTTGCTCTACTCTGCTCTACTCTACTATACTCTGCTCTACTATACTCTACTCTGCTCTACTCTACTATGCTCTGCTCTACTATACTTTGCTCTCCTCTACTATGATCTGCTCTACTCTATAATCTGCTCTACTCTACTCTACTCTACTGTGCTCTACTCTATTCTGCTCTGCTCTGCTCTGCTCTACTCTACTATGCTCTGCTTTACTCTATAATCTGGTCTATTCTGCTCTACTCTATTCTACTCTGCTCTACTCTACTATGCTCTGCTCTACTCTATAATCTGGTCTACTCTGCTCCACCCTGCTCTGCTCTGCTCTACTCTATTCTGCTCTGCTCTACTCTACTATACTTTGCTCTCCTCTACTATGATCTGCTCTACTCTATAATCTGCTCTACTCTGCTCTACTCTATTTTGCTCTGCTCTACTCTACTATATACTGCTCTACTCTACTATACTCTGCTCTACTCTACTCTCTCAAAAATTAAATTGTTTATTTGTTTATTTTACCAAAAAACATTTGTCTTTGTAATATTCCCACCATAAGGCATACATTTGAGGGAATATGATGCAACCTTAAAAACAGAATTACCGTCACTACCGAAACAGGACAGTCACTACTGAAACAGTGCAGTCACTACCGAAACACTGGGTGTTTTGTAAAAAATAAAGTACATTGAGTTATCAACTAAAGTATTATGATGCTAATCGGTTACATATGTTCTGTTTCATCAATTATTAACTCTGAAATCAATCTGATCAGCATTATGCATTTTACAAAGAAAGACTGCATTTAGATTTTGAAGAATTCTATAATTTGAACTTCAAAATTTGTTAAAATATTAATTGTTTTTAGATTCATTGTGAAAACTTTGAGTAAAAAATTGTAAAAATTTAAATCTTAAACAAGGGAAGGAACAAGCATAACAGGTTGATATATATTTTTTTGTATAATATAATACTATATGTTTTGGTAGGGACAAATTTTGGGAGAGGAAAAACATTCCAAAACAGTCTGAAAATACAATATAAATATATATGTATGTATTAGGGCTGACCCAAAAAATTCGAAGCTTCGTTCGACGGCACGGGATTCGATTGTGAAAAAAAATTTGAAGCTTCAGCACTTTTTTTTTCATTTTTTTGGGGGGAGGCCTTAAACGCAACACTAACCCCGTCAACGAGCCACGAGCGCACTCAGAGCACTCAGAGCCGCTCTGAGTCTGGTGTCAGAGACACTTCTAATGCTCTGAGTTACACATCTGTTTGATTGTGCTGCAGTGTGCGCCGAGGGTTTTAATTTAAGGTGCTCACAGACTCAGGTGCACTATAAGCGGAACGGACTCCGCGAGGAATGTCCGCAGTCATTCGGACTTCCATAGTTGAGCTATTTTTCCTGTAAAAATGTCCATGAAACACTACATTACCCCCAATTCTTGCATGTTTCTGTCATGGCATGTGAAAAATACATGCTGAGCAGTCTTTTGAGTGACACTGGTGCGCGGAGCGGAGTCCACACGGTTGTAAAATCTGAGCTTTGTGTGCACAGGGCTTGGGGACGTCCACTTTTAGTCCGTGCGGACCTCCGCGGAGTCTTAGAGATTTAAGAAAACAGAATTGCAACAAAATAAGTGATATATATATATGTTATTTCACAACAGTAACTCAGAGTGAGATTCAGATCCTGAATACAATATTATTAGTACAAAAAATCAACCCCAAATTACACATTTAAACAGCTCCCAAATACAAAAAAAATGTACCCTGGGATCTAAATATATAAATCAAAATCCTATATGACTGAGTTGTCTTTTTTCCACCTGCCACTTCTCCTCTAACCATCACGCTGTAACCTGTGACAGGCTGTTGTGCTACCATAACTACTGCACATTTACATATATATTTTTGTTGAGCTGTGAATGTCACATAGGTTTACATTACCAAAGGTTTTACCACTTGACAACACTGACTCCTGTGTGTGCATGGCGAGAGAGGAGAGGGATAGAAGCTGTGCTGCTGATGGTGGAGTTGCTGAATGAGTTCCCCTCTGCAGGGAGGGTAACTCGTGGTAACTCGCTAAAAGAGTCTGAGACATCCTGGGGCTGTTCATAAAACATTCAGGACTCACAGGCCTGATGAAGTCAGTTCATTCCACACTAGTGGCTTGATGTGCTGACGTACGGCGTTAAGCGTGTTGTGTCATTTCCGGTGTTTCTGTGATAGCGTCTCTGTGCTGCTCTAGCGAACTCTACCAGCTTGCTTTCTGTTTTTTCCTCACTTCAGTTGCTTAACATCTACTTCAAGTCTTTACCCACACTAGTTCTGTTTAAGCACTTATAGCTCTCCTCTTTTTTTTTTTACGACTTTCTTGCTAATCTTAGCTGTTGTTTGCATGTTATTAGCTTTGATAGCTACATTAGCTTAACAGTTAGCGATGGCTTCTCCTTCTGCTCTTTCTTGCTTGGTGTGCCAGATGTTTAGCTATGCCTCTGCCTCCTTTAGCAACAGTGGTAATTGGCTCAGTGAATTGGAAGCGTGGCTCCGCACCATGGAAAATCATTCAGTAGCTGCGCTACGTAGCCAGCCCCCTGTAGCCGGTGTGGAGCCACACAGCATAGCCTCTGCTAGCGGTCCCCCAGTAACCCCCGTGCAGCCGGGAGGCTGGGTAACTGTCCGTGAGAAGCGTAGTTCCAAGCCGAAGCCCACGGTTCACCACCAGCCTGTTCATCTTTCTAACCGTTTTTCCCCACTCAGCTACACACCCACTGAGGAGAGAACTCTCGTTATTGGCAGCTCTAGTTTGAGAAACGTTAAGTTAGCAACACCAGGGGCCATAGTCAAATGTATCCCTGGGGCCAGAGCGGGCGACATTGAGTCAAATTTAAAACTGCTGGCTAAGGCTAAATGTAGATTTAATAAGATCATTATTCACGTCGGCAGCCATGACACCCGGTTACACCAATCGGAGGTCACTAAAATTAATGTTGCCTCACTGTGTGAATATGCTAAAACTATGTCAGACTCCGTAGTTTTCTCTGGACCCCTCCTAAATCTGACCACTGATGATATGTTTAGTGCATGTCATCATTTAATTACTGGCTGTCTAGGTGGTGTCCAGCAAACAATGTGGGTTTCGTTAATCATTGGCAAACTTTCTGGGGAAAACCTGGTCTGATTAGGAGAGACAGCATTCATCCCACTTTGGATGGAGCTGCTCTCATATCTAGGAACCTGGCCAAGTTTATTAGTAATTCAAAACCCTGACAACCCAGAGTTGAGACCAGGACTCAAGAGTCGAAGTCGTACGCTTCTCTGAGCTTCTAGTGCAGTTACCCACCCATAGTTATATACAAACGGTGTCTGTCCCCCGACCACCTAAATTATCTAAATCTAAAATTAAACATAGAGGAGTTGTGCATAACAACCTAATAAAAATAAAAACCTCTCCTGTAACAGAAACACAAAACAGGAGAATTAATTGCAGACTGTTAAATATCAGGTCTCTAACATCTAAAGCAGTGTTAGTAAACAAATTAATATCAGATAATCATATTGATTTACTCAGCCTCATTGAAACCTGGCTGTGTCAAGATGAATATGTCAGTCTAAATGAATCCACTCCTCCCAGTCATAATAATACCCACATTCCTCGTGGCAGTGGCTGAGGAGGGGGAGTTGCAGCCATTTTTAACTCTAGTCTGTTAATCAGCCCTAAACCTAAACTAGGTGTAAGCACAGGTGAGACCACCTGCAAGGCATTTCTGCCTGTCACACTTCCGCCAGTACCTTTGGTCCGGCTGCAGGGTCGTCAGCTGGGAGCCACCTTTCGTTGATGTTTCGTTCCTTTAATCCCGGAACATCTCCAGGTGGTGGAGCAGCGGCAGGGACGTCTCCCTGCCACCCCCTGCAGCCAGCCCTAGGATCCGTCTCTCCCCCAAGCCTTATCTTTTCTGCGGAGCCAGAGCCAGAAGCTCCCTTGCTCTGCTTCCTCTGCCAGGTCTTTCAGAAGCCTCTCCAGTTTGGCGCCTCTGATGCCAAGGGTTTTAAGGAACCGCTGGGTGGAGGTTCCAGTGAAGCCTCTACAGCCAACTTCTACTCGGAAGGTGTGTGCTCCCCACCCAGCTTGTGTGCATTCAGCTGCAAGTTCTGCATACTTCTCCTTCTTCCGTTCGAAGGCAGCCTCCAGCCCATCCTCCCATGGGATGGTCAGGTCGGCCATAACAACCGTCTTTGTGATGGTGGACCATATCACAATGTCTGGCCGAAGGGAGGATGTGGTGATCTCCTGAGGAAACTTCAACTGGCGACCCAGGTCAGCTCTAAGGGCCCACTCCCCTCCAGGTGTCAGCAAGGACCTCTCTCTCACTGTGCTGCTGAGCGCCTCTCCTCCTTGTCTGACGAACTGGATGGGCAGGTGTGATGTTGATGGGCTGGCCCTGTTTACTTCGAGCCTGCATGCCTCGATGGCTTCTGCTAGCTTCTGCAGGACTCAGTCGTGGTGCCACCCGTAGTGCCCTTGGGTCAGTGCAGTCTTGCAGCCAGAGAGGATGTGCTGTAGGCTGGGGCTTTGCCATACCAGCGGTGCAGGTTTTGGGGGCTTGGGAGGGTGTCATATGTGGCTCTAATCAGGAAACTTAGCCTTGCTTGGGGCAACTTCCACAAATCAGACCACGTGATAGACCTGTCGGTGACAGCCTCCCGAGTTGTCCATCTCCCTTGTTGGGACTTGTAGCCCTCCTCTTCATCCCTCTTGACTTCCAAAATCACAAGCTGCTTCCTCTCCTCCCTTGAGGCTTTGGACCATGGCTTGGGTGGTGTTCGCCACCCAAACCCTGCTGTGCCATGCTGCACCAACCCCACAACCTCCTGGTGTTTCAGCTGTGTTATGGCCTGCTCTACTGCTTGTGACGTGTCCCATCTTCTTCCGGTATGGACCTGGGCCTTGGCATTCCGCACCACTGGGTCAGGTGAATCCTTTAATTCAAACAGCAGTCTCACCTTCTCCAGTTTGTAGCCCAGGCTGATGGTTTTCAACAGAAGCCTCAGGGTGTTTTTCCAGAATAGAGCGGAGTTTGACAGGCATCAGGGAAGGCCTAGCCACTAAAAGATGTAGTTATTTGCCTTAGCATCCATCTTCAGGACTGCTAAAGAGGGGATGGCACAAAGCTTTAGGGGCCACATGAGGCGATGAAATAGGGTGAACTGGTAGCACCAGACCTTGAGCTTGCCAGGTCATAGGTTCTGGTCAATCTTCTTTAGACCAGCAGTGAGCTGTGAAGTCATGGAGACAGCCATGTTTTTGTCCGACAGGTCAGCTGTGTATAGCCTTCCCAGGCTTTTCACCGGCTGTTCTGCTAAACGTGGAATCTCCTCGCTGTCCACTGAGAAGGAGATGTCATCTCTCCTGGCTCCTTTGCGGATTGAGACACTGCAAGACTTTGATGGCTTGATCTTCATCCTGGCCCGTGTCAACAGTTCCTCAAACCTCTTCAGAAGCCTATTCGTGCATGCTGCAGTCTGGAGGAGCGTGGTGACATCATCCATGTAGCTTCAGATGGCTGGAAGTCGCTGACCTGATGGGGCTCTGACTCCTCTCACCATATGTCTTCCTCCGACTAGGATGACCTCAAAGGCTGCTGTAAAGAGAATTGGGGAGATAGAACAACCCATTGCTATTCCCTTCTGCAGTTGATACCACCCAGTTGTTGCTGTTGATGTAGAGTAGCAGACTTGGAGGTTGGTGAAGTAGTTGGTTATGAGGTCCTGGATGCATGGTGGGATGTTGAAGAAGCTGAGGGCATACCAGACGAGCTGGCACACCTGCCTTCTGACAGCTGGTATCTATGTACTTATTGGCTAGAAGGTAGTTGGATATGCGCCTTGCCATCACCGAGAAAAAGATTTTCCCTTCCACATTCAGAAGTGCAATGTCTCTGAATTGGTTGATGTTAAGGGAGTCTTTCTCTTTCGGTATGAAGGTGGTGACTGCCTTGCACCATGCTGGTGGAATGGATTTGGTTTTCCATACGACACTCATCATCTTCCACAAGAGCCTTAGGGTCATGGGGGAGCTCTTACAGACCTTGTAAGGTACTCCGTTTGGTCCGGCTGCAGAGGCCGCTCTTGCTCGTGAAACAACTTGGTTGATTTTGGACCATTTCGGGGGGGGTGGTATCGAACTGAGAACTGGCTCAGGTGGTACAGGGATGTAGCCTGGTGGACCGAGGGGACTTTCCCGGAGGTTGTCACTCGTCTGGGTTTTTATATGGTCCTCTAGCTCCTGCTCGGTGATGTGCAGCGTCCCGTTTTTCTTTTCCTTGAGCAAGCCGCATACCTGAACGGTTCACAGAAGAAACTTGATCGTGCTTTCTCCTTGTGGCTTCTGCGTCTCCTGATCCTCTCGGCTCTCCTCAGTAGTTTGGCTCGGATCTGGTCCCACAGGTTTTTCAGGTCCTCCTTTTTGTGGTCCTTGGCTCTTTTCCATGATTTCCTTAGGAGGCGGCGCTCTTACTAGCTGGTGAATTTCCCTCTCCTGTCTCCCTTTCTTCTTGGGAAGGCTCTTCCTCTGCCGCAGCTCTCCAAATCTTTCTCTGCCCTCCTCATAGATGATGTCACCCAAGATGTTCAGTTTGGTGATTGTGTTGCCTTTCAAGGCGCTCTGGAGGATTGTGTGCAAGCTCTGGTCGAAGCCTCTCCATTTGTCCTTTTCACAAGTTTTGGCCATTTTACCTTGGCTTTCCAGCAAGGTTTCATGGCTGGAGCTCTTGTGGGTTCCTTGCTTGTTGTTTCTCGGTGTCCGGGCTGCAGGATTTGTGGCGGTTGAAACATATCCTCTTGCAGGGGCTGGTCTAGCGTCATTCTCCCAGGTGCAATGGTGGGCTCTGTAGCACTGTGGTGCTCAACCAGGCTACAGTTCCTCCTTGTCTGACCCGCTGCTGCAGTGCAAGCTTGCGCCTGGGAGTTCCTGCCGCACTTTGCCTTCCTCTGATACTAGATTAGGAAAACCTCGCAGCCACTTTTATTTGTTATAGTGTACCGTGCTCCTGGCCTGTATTCTGAATTTGTTTCTGAATTCATTCATTCATTCATTCATTCATTCATTCATCTTCTAACCGCTTCATCCTCTGAGGGTCGCGGGGGGGCTGGAGCCTATCCCAGCTGACATTGGGCGAGAGGCAGGGTACACCCTGGACAGGTCGCCAGACTATCACAGGGCTGACACATAGAGACAAACAACCATTCACACTCACATTCACATTGACCACACCTACGGACAATTTAGAGTTATCAATTAACCTAGTCCCCAGTCTGCATGTCTTTGGACTGTGGGAGGAAGCCGGAGTGCCCGGAGAGAACCCACGCTGACACGGGGAGAACATGCAAACTCCCCACAGAAGGGCTCCCATGCCCGGGATCGAACCAGCAACCCTCTTGCTGTGAGGCGAGAGTGCTAACCACCACACCACCGTGCGGCCCCTGACTCTGAATTCTCTGAGTTTTTATCGAGTTTAGTTCTTAAATCAGATAAAGCTAATATTGTAGGCGATTTTAACATTCATGTTGACATTGATAATGATTGCCTGGCTACCGCGTTTATCTCATTATTAGACTCCACTGGCTTCAGTCAGGGTGTACATGAACCCACTCATTGTTTTAACCATACCCTCGATCTAATTCTGACGTATGGAATTGAAATTGATAACCTAACAGTCCTTCCACAGAATCCCTCGCTGTCAGATCATTATCTGATTACTTTTGATTTCTTTGTACTCGATTTCACACCACTCAGCAACTACTACTATACTAGATGTTTATCAGATAGTGCTGTCGCAAAATTTAAGGAAATGATTACTCTGTCGTTAAATTCAATACCAAGTCCTTTCCCGTACCGACTTTAACCTCTCCCGAATTGATCATTTTGTCGATAGCACCGTAGGCTCGCTGCGAACAACACTCGACTCTGTAGCTCCTCTTAAAAAGAAGTTAACAAAGCAAAGAAAGTCCGCTCCTTGGTATAACTCTCAAACCCGTAAGTTAAAACAAATATCACGAAAATTTGAAAGGAATTGGCGATGAACCAAACTGGAAGAATCTCGTTTAATCTGGGCAGACAGTCTCAGAACTTATAAGAGGGGCCTCTGCAATGCCAGAGCAAACTATTACTCAGCATTAATAGAAGAAAATAAGAACCCCAGGTTTCTTTTCAGCACTGTAGCCAGGCTGACTGAGAGTCAAAGCTCTATTGAGCCTTGTATTCCTTTAGCCCTTAGCAGTAATGATTTTATGAGCTTTTTTAATGACAAAATTCTAACTATTAGTGGCAAAATTCATGACCTCCTGTCCTCAGATAGTACCTATCTAACCTCAAACACAGCTGTAAGACTTAATATATATTTAGATTGCTTCTCCCCAATTTCTCTTCAAGAATTGACCGCAGTGATTTCTTCATCTAAATCATCAACATGTCTCTTAGACTCCATCCCAACTAGGCTACTTAAGGAGGTCTTACCTTTAGTTAACACTCATATATTAGATATGATCAATATATCCTTATTAACAGGCTATGTACCACAGTCTTTTAAGGTAGCTGTAATTAAACCTCTACTAAAAAAGCCCACCCTGGATCCAGAGGTGTTAGCCAACTATAGACCAATATCTAATCTTCCCTTTATGTCAAAGATCCTTGAGAAAGTAGTCGCAGACCAGCTGTGTGATTTTCTCCATGATAATAATCTATTTGAGGAATTTCAGTCAGGATTTAGAGTGCATCATAGCACTGAGACAGCACTAGTTAAAATTACAAATGACCTTCTGATTGCTTCAGACAAAGGACTCGTCTCTGTACTTGTTTTATTAGATCTTAGTCAGCGTTTGACACTACTGACCATCAAACTCTACTGCAGAGACTGGATCACTTAATTGGCCTAAAAGGTTCTGCACTAAGCTAATTTAAATCTTATTTATCTGATCGTTTTCAGTTTGTTGA
The DNA here is from genome assembly GCF_011397635.1 of Epinephelus fuscoguttatus. Taxonomy (NCBI): domain Eukaryota; kingdom Metazoa; phylum Chordata; class Actinopteri; order Perciformes; family Serranidae; genus Epinephelus; species Epinephelus fuscoguttatus. The sequence continues at coordinate 50,193,429 of NC_064752.1, forward strand.
CGTTCATAATGAATCATCCTTACATACTAAAGTTTGTTTTGGAGTTCCGCAAGGTTCTGTGCTCGGACCAATCCTATTTACTCTATTATGCTTCCTTTAGGTAACATCATTAGAAATCACTCTATAAATTTCCATTGTTATGCGGATGATACACAGTTGTATTTATCGATGAAGCCAGAAGAAAGTAATCAATTAACTAAACTCCATAACTGCCTTAAAGACATAAAAACCTGGATGAGCACCAATTTCCTGATGTTAAATTCAGACAAAACTGAAGTTATTGTTCTTGGCCCCAAACAACTCAGAGACTCTTTATCTGATGACATAGTTTCTCTAGATGGCATTGCTCTGGCCTCTAGCACTAATATAAGAAACCTCAGAGTAACATTTGATCAAGATTTGTCTTTTAATTCTCATTAAAACAAACCTCATGGACTACATTTTTACATCTGCGTAATATTGCGAAACATAGGCCTATCCTGACCCGAAAAGATGCACAAAAATTGGTCCACGCTTTTGTTACCTCAAGGCTGGATTACTGTAACTCTTTATTATCAGGTAGCTCTAGTAAGTCCTTAAAAACTCTCCAGCTAATTCAGAATGCAGCAGCACGTGTACTAACAGGAACTAAGAAACGTGATCATATTTCTCCTGTTTTAGCTTCTCTGCACTGGCTCCCTGTAAAATCCAGAATTGAATTTAAAATCCTACTGTTAACTTATAAAGCTCTAAATGGTCAGGCTCCATCATATCTTAGAGAGCTCATAGTGCCATATTATCCCACCAGAACACTGCACTCTGAGAACGCAGGGTTACTCGTGGTCCCTAAAGTCTCCAAAAGTAGATCAGGAGCCAGAGCCTTCAGCTATCAGGCTCCTCTCCTGTGGAATCATCTTCCTGTTACGGTCCGGGAGGCAGACACCGTCTCCACATTTAAGACTTGACTTAAGGCTTTCCTCTTTGATAAAGCTTAGAGTTAGGGCTGGCTCAGGCTTGCCCTGTACCAGCCCCTAGTTAGGCTGACTTAGGCCTAGCCTGCTGGGGAACCTCCTATAATACACCAGGCACCTTCTCTCCTTCTCTCTCTGTCTCTCTCTTTCTGTCTCTCTCTCTCTCTCATGTCCTGTTACTGCATCTTGCTAACTCAGCCGTACTGCATGTCACTAACTCGGCTTCTTCTATGGAGCCTTTGTGCTCCACTGTCTCGCAGTTTAACTTATATCGCAGCAGTGCCTGGATAGTATGATGTGTGTGGTTGTGCTGCTGCCGTGGTCCAGCCTGATGCCTCCTGCTGCTGCTGTTATCATTAGTCATACTTCTACTGTTATTATACACATATGATTATTGTCACATATATATACTATAAGATATTAATATATACTTTCAACATATTGTACCACAATAGCCGGAATTATAATTATAATATTATTACTTTCATTAATGTTGTTGTAAGCTATTATCATTACCGTCTGTCCTGCATCTCTCTCTGTCTCTGTCTCTCTCTCTTTCTGTGTCATACGGATTACTGTTAATTCATTATGTTGATCTGTTCTGTACGACATCTATTGCACGTCTGTCCGTCCTGGAAGAGGGATCCCTCCTCAGTTGCTCTTCCTGAGGTTTCTACCATTTTTTTCCCCGTTAAAGGGTTTTTTGGGGGGAGTTTTTCCTTATCCGCTGCGAGGGTCCAAAGGACAGAGGGATGTCGTATGCTGTAAAGCCCTGTGAGGCAAATTGTGATTTGTGATATTGGGCTTTATAAATAAAATTGAAAATTGATTGATTGACTAGTGGCGCTTCTCCTCTTTTTGGAAACACTATAGAGTCAGAATCACGATATGAATTTTTGATATGATATTAAAATATATACTGGTATTATCGTAAATGAGATGATATGGCACACCCCTACTGGCCACCATCCAATTAAGCATACCCAAAAGCAAAGCCCTGCGCTGGGTGGGGTATCCGATGGGTACCTGACCTATATGTGTGTGTGTGTGTATATATTTGTGTGTGTGATTATACATAAGATGTTCATGATTATAAAGCCTTTTATTTTGAAAGTCAGTGACACAAGTGAAACTTGATCACGTCGTCACACTCGTGGTGGAAGGAGTATGCTAAAAATTTTTCCTAACCTGGCAGTGATTGAATGATTTTGCCATCCTGCCATTGAGCGCAGCCAGTGACAGAGAACCCAGCTTAAAGTGAGTAACTGTAGGCTGTGTATGTTTAATCACTGGTGCGGGTTGGTTCACAGGACTTCTATTAATGGGTGTGGGCATTCATTACCCCGACCTCCTCCCTAAATGGACTTTCTCACTCTTTATACTATCTGAGTTGCTTTGAGCTTCTAATAAAGACAGAGTTTACATTGGAGCAAGGTGAAAGCCTGGTGCGTCTCATAGAGACAGGTGACAAAGCGTCTGTATTTGATGACCTGGTAGTGAGCCCAGGCTGAATGTTCACATCAATCAATCAATCAATCAATTTTATTTATACATGAAAGTGTAATCTACCAGGAATGTGGGTTTGTACAAATTTCTTTGGCCAATACAGTGCCCTGTCAGATGACATCAGACTGCATGGTTAAAACATTTTTTTGCTGTACAACCACGTGTGTTTTGCTGGAGCCCTCTGCATTGTGGTCTCATTGAAATGAATGAGGAGGCTGCAGTGTGACTGTTGGCCATGGTGTCAGTGGTGGTGCTGGTAGAGGTGACTGTACCTTGTTGATCTCCACAGAGGACAGGCTGCAGCTGTACAGCTGTCCTCTGTCTGTGCTGATGGCCAGAGTCTCCTCTGCTGGACTGATGCATATGGTGTCAATCTCTTGGCATTCCACTGGGGTCAGCTCATTGCTGTATGGGTGTGATGGAATCTGACAGAAAATAACAAGTGTCACACTCTGAAACACACACAGAGTCTGCAGTGGTACTGTTATCTGCAGGAACATTTACCCGAATTTCCCTGCTTTTTCTATAACTGTCCTCCCCGTACTTTTCAAAAAGACAGATGGTGCTGGACCCCAAAGAGCACGCAAAGCCCTTGGAGTAGGACAGAATGGCTGTGATGCGAAGCACATTGGGACCTTCAGCCACATCAGTGTCTTTGATGTTCTTCATCTCCATTTGCCTGTGCAGTGAATTACTGAAATTTACAACATGAAGATACAGAAAAAAACAGACTGATCAGTAAAGGATGCTTCAAAACCACACCTATACGTTTGATTGAAAAAAGGCACTGATGGAACGTGGAGTATACTGCATCATCATTGCACCCACTGTTAATGCCCAGACTGTTTTACAAACTCATTGGCCACATGCAGTAAATGTGCAAGACAGGCCAAATGAGAGTTAAGTCCAACTTTGTTTTATAGAAATTGATAGATTAAGCTGTGTTTACTCTCAACAAATTAGGGTGGGGCAATATATGGCCTGGCCCTACAGCAGATTCTACCTAAACATCAACAACACGGACTGCACTTGTATAGTGCTCTTCTAGTCTATTGACCACTCAAAGCACTTTTTAAACTACAAGTCACATTCACCCATTCTCACACACTGGTGGCTGAGGCCACCATACACAATGCCATACTGCCACTCACACACTGATGGAACAGCCACTGTGAGCAACTTGGCGTTCAGTTACTTGCCCATGAATATTTTGACATGCCGACTGGAGAAGCTGGGGATGGAATTGCCGATCTTTCAATTAGTGGACAACCTGCTCTACCTCCTGAGCCACAGCTACCACTGATAGTCTAACTAACAAGCGAGGGTGGTGATTCAGATCATGACCCTGACTAAAGTCGGACATAATTTCATGGATCTGATTACTTTACAGTGGACTTTGTTCCACTGTTGCCCAAAACCAGTAAAAACAATAGTTTGCAAAAATGTAATACCGAGTTAAGTACCCAGTACATTTACATGCACAGTGGAGCTACAGTGAAAGCTTAAATAGGCCATTTAATCAGACTACTGTCCTTGTCGCAGTATACAAGCACGGGAGAGGAACCCATTAATTGACCAAAGTACGTTCGACTCCACTATGATAGGTGGCAATATGCCCCCTTACAGCTTGTTACTATTGGGCCTTTTTTTCGGTTGACCTATTACATCACAGACCAGACAATCAAATGTCGTCCAGCTGTTCCGTCACTCTTTTGATCAGGTCGCCATTCCATGTTTACCTTCCATCCATGTATTTTAAAATATTTAACTCTTTCAGCTGACACAGCATGAACTGTGTCTCCTCATCCATCAAAAAATGCACAGCTCTGGATGTAGATTTTGCCATGTTGTAACTGGCTTCTTCTTCTGTTACGCATTTATTGCTTTTCAGCTTTTGGGTCAGGAGTAATTTGACTCCCAATTGCAATACCTGGGTGTGTTAGTCCAACTTGAGAAAGATGATTTAGTATGATTTCGGTTGGACTAACATGTTTACATGTATTTTAAAAGTCCAGTTTTGGTTGGAGTAATACAATAACACATTTTTTCTAACGGCATGTATATGTAGTGAGTGAAGATAACTGAGCAAACTTCATCCACTGACGAAGATGGTGAGATGTATTTGAAAGCTCTTGGAAAAGCTTTTTTGTCAAAATGAAACATATTTGTTTTGTTAATCTCACTAGCAATAAAACTATTAACAGCAGGTTTCCCTGTGCACAGTTTTAATGGGGGTCATCTTCCGACCTGTCAGACTGTTTAGAAGCAGTATTAATCTCTCTTCTCAGATCTCCAGATTCAAACACTAGCAGTCTGCCTGTGTCTGTTCCAGTGATCACCCGCTCCTCCGTCATCCAGGTATGGCACAGGAAGTTGATGGACTCCACCTTTGGACAGCTGCTCTGTTTCAGGGCTCCCTCTGAGTAGCAGAACAGCTTGAACACACCTGTTCCACTCACACAGAGCTGCATGTTGTTGTAAGGGTTGAAGCTGACCTGATGGGACATCAATAAAATAACAGAACATCCTCAGACCATGCATGCCTGCACATACAAAATCTGTTGCACTGAAACAGACCTGTGTGTTAATGACAAAAAGAGTGAAAAAACTGAATTTCCCCTCAGGGGGATTAATAAAGTATATAAAATAAAATAAAATTAAATTAAATTAAAATTAAATTAAATTGAATAAATTAAATTAAATAATGGATGACTCACCTGGGTAACAGAATTGTTTGAGTTACTGGTGTTCACTGTTGCCAGGACTTTCTGTTTTTCCCAAAGCCACAAGATCAGCATCCACTCTGGGCCACCCGTCTGGCCTATCATGTACTTGGAATCAGGGGAGAAAGCCATGCAGACAAACTCTTGAACAAATATGTCTCCTGCAGTCAGAACTTTTCTCTTTCTGCCCTGCTCATGTTGCAGGTCGAACACTGTGATGGTGGCCTTGTCACCACACTCTGACACTGCCAGATAACGCAGGTTGGCACTGATGGCCAGAGCACGCATGCCCTGGCTTTTTTCTGAGCCTGTAGAGACAACAGAAATGACATGACAAACAACTACTAAGGACTATGGGACTGATCGTTATTTCCATAAATTATTTTTAAGCACTGGAGAGGACTAGGCTTAGGGGAGGGGCATACAAATTTAAATCGCTGTATTTTTGTATTTATTTTCGATTTTTGTAGATTTTTAAAGGAAATATGTTCAGTAGACATGTTTTCTTTAATAATGCCCCGAATTACACCATTTATCAAAACCAGGAACTGTAAAAACAGAAATTATAGTTGAATTTTCACATTTCCAACGGTTCTTGGACACGTGCCACCAATGCTTCTGTCAGAAAAAAAACATGACCAAATCTGAGATTAAAATTGTGATATTTCATCAAAATTACTTTATACTGCATGTCATTTAAAATTTGGCCAAAAATAAACCATTTGCAAACTAGTGAAAAACCGAGGCTTTTTTCAGCTCATAGGATTTCCGTTTCAACTTTTAACTTTCAAATATCAAAAGGTAAGTTTGTAAAATCTAAAAACTAATTTATGGTGGAGGGAGGGTCATGCATTTGTAGCATCCGGGAGGGTCAAATAAAACACACACACACACACACACACACACACACACACACAAACACAAACACAAACAAAATCAAACGAAGTCACACTTAAGCCATCCCCCTCCTCTGATAAGTAAAGAACAGTCCCTAATACCGCGTGAAATAAACTCACTAACGGGAACAACATTGATCATAGCCTAAGAAATGGCTGTGAAAGTTTCAAAAGATATCCGACACTAACAACCCTTCAGCTTACCTGGAATGAACCTCTGACATCTTTGGACGGTGTTGTAGCACACACAACTGTTTCCGCTGGGGAAAACGACAGTTTGCTCGTCGAAGAAACACAAATTGTTACTCACACCTGTCCGTAGACCGAAGATGAAATGTGGCTGAGCTACAACAGTGGCCATTATTTTCAGCAGACTTAAAAAAAAATTAAGCAGCAAACAGAGTCTGACATTATAAAAATCTACATGGACTCTCCACACATAACGGCTACTTCCACTAACACACAATCATTTAATTTTGAAAGCCAGAAAGGAGCTCACGCGACTGACGATCACCACTGTGACATCTATGCTAGTGTGATCAGAGCCTCTGTGTGATATGAGTTCCGTCGCTAGGCAACCCAGGATATCCCGCGAGAACCTGAGAACTCGTTTAAAGTTCTCTTTCCACTCTTCGTCTCTGTATCCACCGTAGTAATACAAGCTTTGTATTTTTCCCTCTGTTTCTTTATATTTTTTTTCGGACATGCTACCATAAGTACCTGACAAACTTTTGTTTACTTTATCTGCTTTATGAATTCGCTTCTTTTTTTAATGACGCGTCGTCTTGCGAGATTCCCGGGGTTGCCAGGCGACGCAACTAATAGCATGAGTGATAATATTAATGAAGGGCTAAGCTTTGTCTAGTGGTGGAATGTAAAGTGGACTAATCAAGCACTATAGAGCTACTCATAATTACAGTTTTGATGTAGCCTACTTAGCCGACTTTACTTGGGCATGATCACATCAAATCGATCAAATCGAATCAATTTTATGCCGAATATCAACTTGATCAAGAGGCCTAGAGCTTCAGTAGAGGCAGAGAAGTTCAGCAATGCACAGGGGTGTAAGCCCATGTAGGCTATGGCTCTAAAAACAAAAGTACTTAAAAATCAGTCTCTCTGGCACAGTGATGCAGTGGTTAGCATTGTCCTCTGGTGCAGTGGTTAGCATTGCAAGAGGGTTCCATGGTTCAAACCCAGGGTGGGGGAGCCCTTCTCTCCCCGTGTCAGCATAGGTTTTTACTCCGGCTTCCTCCCACAATCCAAAGACGTGCAGGTTAGGTTAGGTTAACTGGTGACTCTAAATTGCCCATAGGTGTGAATGTGAGTGCAAATGGTTGTCTGTCTCTATGTCTCAGCCCTGCAATAGTCTGCTCACCTGCTGGGTAATATGTAAGTTGATGTTGTCCAGTATCAGGTTTCTGTTTCATCATGAAACTAGACGATAGGCCTATGATTTATAGTAGCTAGTGTGCAAAGGGTGAAAAATCTCAAGCTGGGCTCATCTGCAAGTGGATGCTAACGATGTAATGCTGTCTCTTTGGTACCAGTGAGAAGTCTTGTCTCTTGATGGATTTAGGATTTATTTAAAGGTATAATTGTGTGTCGTTAAAGGAGACATTGTGCTTGTGGAAGACGCAGCCCAGAGGGAGCATGTACGGAGCAAATAAAATGGGCCCCAAGATAGAACGTTGAGGTACACTGCAAGTGACGGACAGTAGAAGAGGCTGCCAATCAGAGAAAGACCTGTCAGATAAATAGGAGGCAAACCACTTGAGGGCAGAGCCCTGGATGCCAACCAGTTCTTTAAGATGACTGAATAAAAAATAATGATCAACAGTATCAAAAGCCGTGCTGAGGTCTAAACAAATTTAATAGAATTCAGACCTCAGTGTGGTTTTTGATACTTATATCTAAAAGATATTATAGCCTGCTGCTGTTTTATACCTCTACATTGCATTTCAGAGGATATTATTGTGTCCTACTTTTTACTTCCCTACATTTATTTGAGAGTCAGAATTTTTATTTTACATAGAAAATAAGTGACTGCCTAACAGGAAGTCCTCATTTTGAACAGGGACTCAGAGTCCAATAGGTTTGTGCAGGTAGGCTAGAAGTAAATGCAGCTGGCTGTTTTGGTATTTAGATCAAGGTATTACCAGCAAATGCCAAAGACCAAGGAATAAAAGACAATCATATTTTGGTACTAAAACATACAGTACATCTGAAAATTCACTGATATAACTTAAATTTAGGAGGTCTGTAAATGAGTGCAGTCCACTGGAGTTGACAATCTAGCAATTCAAAGCTTGAATTCATCATTTATTCATCAGTGAATTTAATGACTGAAATGATCACTAAAACTACAGCTTACCCTCCAGCCTGCACAGTGGACTAAAGAAAGTTCAGATATTTGCAATAAGAAATTAAAGTTGGGTTAAAATAATAATATTTTAAACAAATGACTTGTTGGAGATTGATCTAACATTTAAATGTCATCTTGTTTTCCATGATGAGTTGTTTCCTTATGCCTCGATGTGGATCAGGTGTTTTGAGTTAGCAGCAGTAGAAGTTAGACATTTCTTTTTCACAGGCATAAATAAAAAAAATCACAGCTATCCCAAGTGTGTATAGCAAAGGCTTTAATGGTACGATTCAATAACAACAGTGATTGGTTTTGCATCTGAGGCTCTCATTTCAAGACAACAATTACAACCGATCCATCTAATGTGAAAACATTTAAAGTGTTTGAATGAGTAATGCTGCATCACACAAAGAGACAGGTGTCAGACACTGCTTTTAATAATTCAATAGAATAGTTGCACTAGAGTGGGCCATATTTTTTTTTTTGTGTTGTTTGTATGAATAGAACTTGTTGTACATGAGTGTCTTTGTGGTGCAAATGCATCTGCAGAGTGTTCTGGAGGCATGGATAATGCTTGTGGTGAGGTAACAAATTTCCCCCTTGGAGACAATTAAGTGATATGGTTATATGGTCATTGTGTGCCACCTTCTTGAGTCAGACACACACACAGCGGCCTCTCAAATAAAAAATAAAAAATGACATTGTAATTATTTGACAAATATTAGCACATTAATGCAGCCTATTTAGAGTTTCTAAATACTAGTGATGCCTGCGTGTTTAAGGCTTACAAAGACCAAAACTAATGATGCATTTGGAAGTTGCCTTTAAAAGGGAGACAAACTAGTAAATACCAGTGGGACCTTGGACAAGTCCCATGATATCAAGATTTATAGTACAAGGTAAACATTCAACCATAACACATCATGAGCAACGAGTGTAGCAGGTTAATGGCCAGGATACTGTATCCATAACGTCTATAAAAAACTATATCTGCTTGCTGATGAAGAACGTGTGATATGGTCACAAACTTTGGAACAAGCAAGTGGGAAATAAGTTGAAGCCAGACTGTCAGTATGTTTTTTTCAGCTTTAAAGTTTACAGCTTTTTCATTGGTCTAATTCATGTCATGATATCGCTCATAGATGAGTACCAGAATACAAACACCTGGTAGATGGCTGATCTATTCCAACATTACTGACATTAATGACCGAACCACATGAATGCATCATTAGGCCCTGATCACACAGAAAAGGCACTGCACTGCCTTTTGTTTTTAAACTGAATGCCACTGGCAAAAAAAGAAGCTTGCTGTGCCTTTTTACTGTTGCTAGGCAACCACCTCATCACCTCTTTACTCTAACCTTTCCGTGTAATCAATCTACCATTTTATTTTATTTATTTCACAGTAGTTTGTTTCTAGTTAATAAAATAGACAGGCAGAGGGTACTTGCTGTAGCTCTGGTTGAAGGTGAGAGGCTGTCAGCTAATAGTTTGTTGGGCACAGGGAAACTGAGATCTGTGTGTGTACATGAGACCCTAAAAAAGAGGGTGGATCACAGGGAGTACCACCAGTTTGTCCAGGAGCTTCGCCTCCACGATGGCTGTTTCCAGGCATATTTTAGGATGAATCAGGGGCAGTCTGACATCCTGAAAACTTTTTGTTGTGACCATCACAGAAGGCCAGCCCCTAAAATCATCTGATTGGACAATGGGAAAAAAGTGGAGATGATGTGGGGTGCTTTTTGGCTCAGTTTTTCAACTCAAGGAGTTCAGAGTGCTCTGACAAAAACACCAGGTGCCCAGAGTGCAGAAAAGCAAGGCATGCAGCAGTGCATAAACAGTGAGTAAAAAACTTCATTCTCATTAAGAACAATTACAAAAAGCCACCTCCACCTGCTAAAACGCTTTCTGTGTGATTGGGGCCTACACATCAATCAGGCATCTTGAGGGTCCCAAAGTACACAGCCATATATATGTGGTTATGTGGGTTCAATGTAGGCTTCATTTCTCTGTACACTTTGTAATCACACAGGCTTGTCAAGTTATTACGATACATTTATCTTGATATGCAGACTTAGATAAATTAAGTTTCCTTTAAATTCTATCAGGGATTTTGTTGACCAGTGGAGGTCCATACAATTCAGACTGAGAAATATACTTTAAAGTTTAGCTTATTACAACATTTTCACATTCAGAGCTCTGTTGTTGAAAAACAAAATCCATATTGGACGATGAAAGAGTATGTGCAATAAAATATCTTGAAACATATGTATTTGCATGAATTTCCTTTAAATATAAGAAAGCCCTTAGCTATACGAACGAACAGCTAGTATCTCTTACAGATAATAGGATGTGAGGAGTATATAAGCTACATTATAATACACTATACACATCAATTGGCTTGGTTCGTGAGCATCGTCAAGCTTTCAGTGTTCTCTAGAAAGTCTGTTGGCACATGACTGGCCCAGCAGGAGGCAATCTTGACTAGCAGGAGATGATGAGGGCATTCAGAGACTGTTGACTCTGTGTTTGCTCCAAAGGTCCACTGCCAGACAGAATCTCATAGGCAGCCAGTTCATGATAGAGAGCGTTGAGCACCTCCAGAATGTGTGCTTTCCCTGTGTGAAAACAGAACAGATGTGACCACCTGAGGGAATTACCTGGCGAGAATTTGATTTAATTCCCTGACCTGAGTAAATGTAAATTTTCATCATTACATTTCACAGGACTTGTATTGATTTTATTGAACATGTGAGCTCTACTAACCATGTTGTGGGTCGCTGCAAGACCCCAAAGTGCTGAGCAGGATTTTCCCAAGGGACCTCCGAGAGACATTCTGAAACAGGAGAGGGCTGTTCTCAGATGACTATCAGGTGGTTAACAGACACTTTAACAGGCAGTCTGAGGCTTGTAACCACTGAGGTTCTCACACATGTTCAACAACTGAAATGCTCTACAGATCTATAATCAGTCCCAGTGTTAGGGTTAGATCACAAAAGAATAAACCAAAAAAACATGTAGTTCTTAGGACTGGTAGGGCTTCTGTTGGCTGACTGACAGGTCAAAGCAGACTTTTAATTCTAAGTACGTTAATGTCTACATGGAGGATTGTCCTTGAAAATTACTTGTGAATACTTTCAATTTACTCTTCTCTCTGATGTCTGATCAGAATAATCATTCCAGTACAGCATGGATGGATTCCTCTCAACTTCCAGCCACACAAAATCAATTTCATCACTTTGACTTTCAGTGAATAGTTTTAGTCCACATGATGGTCCTGCTGCTGTTTACAGGATTTTTCCACTGAGCTAGAAATCAAAACAATATGCTTGGGTCTTAAAAAGGTAAAAAACATATTGAAAATTATCACAAAGCCTTGTTTATAAGCAGCTTTGACCACAAAATATTGCTGTTGATCTCTTCAGACTCAATAGTGTGGGTACCCCCACTAAAACTGTGACTAACCAAGTCTCTGAGCTGCTGGAGGAGCTGCAGGATGTCCACAAGTTTCTCCTCCACCAGCGACAGGCGAACCCTTTCTGTCTCCAGCATCTGCAGCTCCATCTGAAGCAGCTCAGTCTCCACTGCCTTCTGCTGCAGCTCCTGCACCAAAGAGTCCTTCATCTGGAAGACACAACACACACCAGTCACACTACAGGACAGAAACCTTCTGTTTGGCTTAGAGTCAGGTCTCACATTGTTTTCATATTATGCTAGCCTGGAAATCCAGATTCAAATCTAGAAAGATTTTGAGTCTGGCCCTCACCGATACACCCTTCCTACCCAAGGGGCGGCACTAACTGAGGCACGCAGTTGGATAGCACGATGGCCAATCAGAGCAAAAAACAAGGTGACGTATTCTTTGCCCCATTTGTTTGCCGAACACTGGGGCTAACTGATATATTATGCTTTTGCTGAATCCTTTCAGCAAAAACGTCCTTCCTGGAAACGAAGGCTTCTAGGGCAGTCTTCTGTTCCTCTCTCAAGGAAAAAGATAAGTGTAGTTGGCTTAGCGTTTCTTCCAAAGCTAAATTGAATGGACGCAGTCCTTCGGCAGCTGCCATCTTGGCTGTTTACTTTGCGACTCCTACGGCGCAGCGTTGTCCTCATCATGTTACGCCTGCCCAGAGCCCGCCTCTGTCAGATAGACTGATCTGATTAGTCCGATAGGTGATTCAGCAGGCTCTGCTCGTCGGGGCCAGATTCCCGTGCGCTCTGAGAACGCAGGGTTACTCGTGGTCCCTAAAGTCTCCAAAAGTAGATCAGGAGCCAGAGCCTTTAGCTATCAGGCTCCTCTCCTGTGGAATCATCTTCCTGTTACGGTCCGGGAGGCAGACACCGTCTTCACATTTAAGACTAGACTTAAGACTTTCCTCTTTGATAAAGCTTATAGTTAGGGCTGGCTCAGGCTTGCCCTGTACCAGCCCCTAGTTAGGCTGACTTAGGCCTAGTCTGCCGGAGGACCCCCCTATAATACACCGGGCACCTTCTCTCCTTCTCTCTCTCTCTCTCGTATTCTATTACTGCATCTTGCTAACTCGGCCATTCTGGATGTCACTAACTCGGCTTCTTCTCCGGAGCCTTTGTGCTCCACTGTCTCTCAGATTAACTCATATCGCAGCGGTGCCTGGACAGCGTGACGTGTGTGGTTGTGCTACTGCCGTGGTCCTGCCAGATGCCTCCTGCTGCTGCTGCCATCATTAGTCATTAGTCATACTTCTACTGTTATTATACACATATGACTATTGTCACACTTGTATACTGCCAGATATTAATACATACTTTCAACATATTGTACCGCAGTAGCCAGAACTATAACTATAATATTATTACTTTCAATAATGTTGTTGTAAGCTACTGTCGTTACCTGCATCTCTCTCTCTCTCTCTCTCTCTTTCTCTGTCTCATTGTGTCATGTGGATTACTGTTAATTTATTATGCTGATCTGTACGACATCTATTGCACGTCTGTCCATCCTGGAAGAGGGATCCCTCCTCAGTTGCTCTTCCTGAGGTTTCTACCGTTTTTTTTCCCCGTTAAAGTGTTTTTTTGGGGGAGTTTTTCCTTATCCGCTGCGAGGGTCATAAGAACAGAGGGATGTCGTATGCTGTAAAGCCCTGTGAGGCAAATTGTGATTTGTGATATTGGGCTTTATAAATAAAATTGAAATTGTAGACTTGACCTTTGACATATGACCACCAAAATCTAATCAGTTCATCATTGAGTCCAAGTGACTATTTGTGCTATATTTAAAGAAATTCCCTCAAGCTGTTCTTGAGATATCGTGTTGACGAGAATGAGACACATGCAAGGTCCCAATGACTTTGACCTTTGACTACTGAAATCCAATCAGTTCATTGCTGAGTCCAAGTGGACATCTGTGCCAAATCTGAAAGACTTCCATCAAGGTATTCTTGAAATTTCATGTTAACAAGAATGAGATAGATGAGGTTACATAGACTTGACCTTTGACATATGACCACCAAAATCTAATCAGTTCATCACTGAGTCCAAGTGAAAGTTTGTGCTACGTTTAAGGAAATTCCCTCAAGCTATTTTTGAGGTATCACGTTCATGAGAATGATAAGATAAGATAAATGTTACTCTCTCAAGCAGGAAATTTGCTTTGGGTACATAGTGCGACATAGCTGCACAGCAGTTACAACCAACATATACTAAAAAGACATACAGTAGACAACCATGTGGTATGCACGGCGCAGATTTGAATAGCATAATAGTGCAATTAGGACTACTGGATGAAATAAATACATCAACTTTATCATAACAGGTAAGGCTAAAAGAATAAAAGCTCGTTAAGGTTGCACTAGCCCAGGAGGTAATCATAAAAAGTGCAATAAAAAACCTGTAGTATAAATAGTGCAAATAAAATACAGTAGTGCAAATTAAACTGTCGCAAATAAAAGGCGAGCGGCTGAGGAAGGGGGCAGAGTGAAGACTGTCCTGCAGGGGAGAGGACAGAGGGCTTCCCCGGAGGTCGGCCTCTTTACCTGGTCCCTCTCCTCCACACTTAGACTTATTTTCATTGTGCCGATGGTGGCTTGGAAAACCCCCCCTAACTGTGTCACACGGGCAGAAGCTCAGCCGGTCCCCTTCTTCACACTTTGACTTATTTTATCCTACTTGGTTCTATTTCTCCCTCTCTGGGAGCCTGGGCTCACCGCGCAGCAGCCCACCGCATCCATCCATCCACCCCTCCTTCCCTCGCGGACCACACATATACCCCCGAGGCTCAGCTCTCTCTCACCGCGCAGCGGCCCTCCACATCCCTCCCTCGCCGCCCTGCACATATACTCCCGAGCCTCGGCGCCTTTCCTTGACCAACTAACCTAAATACTATAAACACACTACTAACTGTAAACCTACACTAAAATACACTATGCTAACAATACAATTTGACAAATTACTAGCTATTCTCTCTGCTCTACTACTCTCTCTGCTCTGATCCAACCTACTCGCTATCAGTTTGATAATTGCGGACAGAATGGTTTTATAGTAAGGGGAGGAGGAGTAAAGGGAGGAGGGCAGGCTTTAGCGTGGATGGTTAGTGACATCATTTGCCCCGAAAAAGAATCATTCACCTCCAATGTAATGTAATGTAAATTCAAATGTAGTAACCAGGTTTCAAGCTGTAGAGGGCACTCCATAGCACATTTTTAAAATAAAATGTAGATTTTCAACAGTTTGCACTAAACTGTCAAGATTTTGAGCAGGATCAGTCAGTGACACTACAACCAGAAACAATGATTATCAGCTGAAAAAAATGGTTTTAGGGTTTACTCTTTAACTGTCCTGTCCATTAAAGGCAAAAAATGCCAAAAGAAGAAGAAAGAAAGAAAATAATGTGGGTTGCACAGGGTAGTGGTCACAGTAAAATCAGACTACCAGTGTTTAAATAGGTTACTTTGTAAATCTTCACAATCTTGCAATCTTTGTAATAAGCTTCTGCCACTGGTGCCGAAATTTCGTGGAAAAAATCTGCTTTACGGCAGGAAACGCGTCATGTATTGCGAAACTGGTCAGTCAGCCAATCAGGGACTGGATCTGGTCCTTACGAGGAGTTGGGCATGAGATAGTTGAGTCACGAGCACAATGGCAGACTGACAAAGTTTGGAAACAAGTGAAAAGCAGCCTAGCAAAAGAAAACGAGCTCCTCTGTCTGAGGAGACAAAGAAGAGCAAAAAGGAGAGTGATAAAAGAAGAGGAAAAACAAGAGTAAACCTCAGTCAGGCGTTCAAGAGATGGAGGGAGCTCCGTGACCAAAGAGGCTTCAAAACCGATGTCCAGCTAGCTTTCTTTCTAATGGATCAGCAAGTAACACGGCTAAATGTTAGCTAGATGAGAGAGGACTGTACTGTACTGGCTGCTAATTCATTCCTAGCTGGCCAGCATTGCAAATCGCTGCAAACAGGGACCGGGTAGCGAGTGTTAGTCGGCTGACATCCTCGTTGCCATTCTATGGCAGCCCTCGGACAGTGATACCCCCCTCTCTTCCTTCTGTTCTCTTCTCACTGAGGCAGCTGTTGACGGACATCGCCCAGCTAAGTTACGCCCAGCTAAGTGAACACTGGACTTTGTTTCCCATTCAATTTGAGCTCCAACCGGCACCGCATCGTTTCCATATGGTACTGTTTACTCTAGAATTGGGACTGTTTACATGAGCATATTGGTATAATTCCACTTTAGAACATGGCACTCTTAAATACTTGATTCTGATTGGTCAATCAACAAAATTCTGCGATACTTATTTCTTGAGGTATCACCGCTGCCCTGCTGCTCTGTTGCTAGGGACGCCATAGCAACGGCCTTAGACTGAGGAGCATCAAAATCAGTTAACGTTAGTCCACACAGGCCAAATAGGATCGGAGTGGAAACGGAAACGTAGGCTGCCTACTGAATGTATACACATGCTGCTTTTGCTTTTTAATGATTATAACAGTGAAAAAAAGGCCAACCCTGCTGTACAGGAACAAGTGAAGGGAAGCAGGGAAACATTGCTGATATTCAACCAGCTGTGTGTCAACGCATTGTGCACAGATGAATGTTGTTTGACTTCTTCCGCAGCCCCCTGACAGCTGCCAGTCTGGGTGCTGGGAGCGGCAGAGGGGTGAAGCTAAACACTGTTCATCTGCACACACTGTGTTACCTTGATTTCATTGCTGTGTCAGTCTGATATCCTGAATATATCCTTCAAATGCAGATTGTAGAAATTTGAGAGTATTTCTCCTGGGAGTGCAGTTAGCGACAGTGGATGCGCCATGCCAGTCTAGTTCCGAAACCGAAAGTTTGTCGGACTTAGCAACAGTAACTAAGGGGGGCGGGCCTTAGCGAAGGGTGAATTCAATATTAATTATCATTAGGCTGCCGTTGCCATGGATACAGAGCACAGACACATTTCTTTTTACGAATTTTGAATCAATAAAACGTGCTTTAATCATTATTTTGTGTCACAGCACTGAATGTTTTAGTAGTAAGCCATGTTCTAAGCAGGATAATGTATAGTGAGCTGGTGACTGTTGAAATTAACTCCCGACAGGGGAATGGAACCCCGACTTGGAACATGGCACTCTTAAATACTTGATTCTGATTGGTCAATCAACAAAATTCTGCTGTGTTTATTTCTTGAGGTATCACCGCTGCTCTGCTGCACTGTTGTGTGGACTAACGTTGCAATGGACGCCATATCAAAATCAGTTAACGTTAGTCCACACAGCTCTCCCAAGCTGGCCTGGAGAGCAGGGAGATCATGTCGGTCACTGGCCATAAACGTGAAAGCAGCCTTCGCAGCTGGGCACCCAGCATCTCCGACCGGGAAAAGTGGAGTAAAATCCTCTCCTCCGCTCCCGTTTGTCAGGTGAACGCCTCTCCACTGTCAATACACTCTGCCAGCAATTTAATAATATTGATGCCTGTTGTAACATTTTAATGTTTTAGTAGTAAGCCATGTTCTAAGCGCTGTGCGTCGGGGTTCCATTCTCCTGTCGGGAGTTATTTTTCAACTGTCACCGGCTCACTATACATTATCCCTTACGTGTCTACTGTTGTTTGTACTGATACTGTACATATTGGTATAATTTACTGCGAGTTGTTTGTACTGGTACTGTGCATTCTGGTATAATTATTTGCATTACTATTTGTTTTTTCTTCAGATCAATCTGATAATTTTTGCTCGGTCTCTTTACTCATTTATTTAGTATAGTAAAAAAAAACAAAAAAACAAATCCTATCTGTTGCCTCTTTAAAGTGAGACTAACCTGTCTCAAACACCTGATACCAGTTTTCAATTCAATACATTGACACGCAATGGGCCTGCAAGCAAAGTCATTTTTGATACAGTGCTTGGTAGTGTCATGTGACCCTAATAGCTTTGAATGATTTATATGACATCATGGTTTGAACAACCCAGAGAGCCTTAAATGTCGTTTAGCCTTTCTTAGCTCATTCCTTACTTTATACCTCCTCATTCCCAATAGGACATAAGGCTTCAGTGAGGTCTTTCTATTGCATTCGATCCTTGACAGCATGTTGCACCTCTCCCCATGACAAGCTGATCTTCTCCAGCTCCAGTGTCACAGTTTTGCTCTAGCTGTTTGGGCCTTCTAGGTTTTCTTTTTCCTGGTGGTGTCCACCTTAAGGTGACTCTCGTGATCTCGCCCTGTTCCATTCTCAGCACATAACCTAGCCATCTCAAATGCCTATGTGTAATTTCCTTTGTGATGCTCTGGCTACCTGTTTTCTTGTAAAGCTGAAGGTTGGAGATTTTTTTAGCCGGACAATTTTTCCTATTCGTCTGAGGTATGCATTGTGAAAGGCTTCTGCTCCCCTCATGACTGTTTTGACCATTTGCCAACTCTTTAAACTGTACAGCAGAACAGACATTATTTCGCTGTTATACAAGAGCAGCTTGGTTTGAAGGCCGTATTGCTTTGATCTCCAAGTGGAACAGAGTTTAGAGAGGGCATCCTGAGCCTTTCTAAGCCTTGTTTTGATGTCTTTTTGGGTCCCACTGTCTACCGATGGGACTGCCCAGGTAGGTGAAATCTTCCAGACTTTTTTTTTTTTTTTTTTTTTTAAAAGATATTTTTTGCCTTTAATGTATAGTGAAACGGGATGAGAGAGAGAGAGAGCAGGGGGGTGACATAGAGAAATGGTTGCAAGCCAGTCCCTCCAGAAAAACGCGATTATGCGATCGCATAATTCAACGCATAATCAGCCCAAGTCCGCATAAATGCGGGGGCCGCATTTTTTCAAAGACGCCGCACTTTCGCCGCATAAATCGCCGATTTCCGCGTAAAATGCGCAAAATATGCGGGGCTTGCATGATTTCATAATCCTCGCATTTTCGTTGCAAGAGGGGTTTTCCTTGTGAACGCTCTCTGTAGTGTACAAACAACTGTTGTGTCTCTCTGAGGCTTGCTGTGCGCGTCACGTAATGAGACAGAGCACGCACTGGGCAGAGTCGGTGTGATGTTTCTTCTCCTCCTGTGGGGAGGAGGGAAGAAACCTTCCAGTGAAATAACTCTCGATCTAAAAGAGCTGGTTATGATTTTAGGCATGAATGTGGGATTTGGCCTCAGAGTAGCTGTGCTCCCGTCATCTCTGATAACGAGACAAAACGGGGAGACTGAAAGCGCACATAAATCACTCACTCTCTTACGAAGTCAGGGCTAAGTGCTGTCTTTAATAACAGTAGTTTAGAGAGATTTGTGACAGAGGCTCGAAGGGAGGTTCTCCCAGAGCGCGTAACACCAGAGGTAAATCCCACTGCGGTGCCAAAGAGCGTGTGACAGGTCTCTGTCACCTGACTCCTTTCAAAAAGCGCTTAACCAGTGGGTGCGCAAAAACGGATCTCTCTCCATAGCCTTCATGACATAATATATATTTTATTTATTTATTTATTTTTACATGAATTGTAGCATATTCTAGCTACAGAACTTGTTTGACTCAGCGATGTTTTGTAAGTTTGAGCTATGTGTTTATTAAGGTCTGAAATAAAACAAGATGAGAACTTTAATATTCCCTGCACTTTCTGTGATGTAGTATGCTTGCTTATCATAGGAAGTAATTAGAGATGACTACATTAAGGTAGTAGCCTAGTGAGAACAGGGTGTTGGGGGAATCACTTTTTATCTCTTTTTCATCAAACCGCATTTTTTGCAAGTTCCCGCAATTTTTGCAAGTTCCCGCAATTTCATCGCATGAAATTGCCTAAATATCCTGCATATTCCATCGCATTTTTTAAGAAAACGTGCCACATAATCAAGGATTTTTGGCCGCAACAATCACAAAAAAACTCCGCATTTTTCTGGAAGGACTGGCAAGCCGGAGTCAAACCTGTGACCGCTGCAGCGAGTCATCTGATGTCCAGTGGATGCCTCTGGGTTTGTCTGCAGTGTAGGGATGTAACGATTACCGATATTATGGTAAACCTCGGTTAATTTTTACACGGTAAGAATTACCGTTTATGTTTAAATTAATTGCATTATCGCGGTGGATTATCAGGATATATAATAACAGCCTCATTCAAGTCTCACGATGCAGGCGCTGCGTGAATGCGTAGCATGTGTAAACACAAAGAATGAAAACATGGTGGAAGGTGGTGATAGCGGCACTCAGGACATTTTCCCCCCAACTAAACGCACAAAATCTGAGGTCTGGGCGTACTTTGGGTTTCTGAAGAATGCCAAGGGACAGCTGGTGGAGGACAACTATCCTGTGTGCAGAACATGCAGAAAGAAAGTTGCTGCAAAGTGTAGCAACACTACAAATCTGCTGGCTCATCTCCATGACCATCATCCACAGCTTTACAGCCAATGCAAGTTATGCTATGCAAACGTCAGTTACTGTGTGAGGGACTTTGGTTTTACTAAGACTGTCATAATGTATAACTCTGGACGTATATGGGACATCTGAGCCATATCTGTCCTCCTAGGTTTTCCGTTTTCATTTAAGACACTTAGGAGCTAATACTAGCTGAGTAGCTAATAGCCGTATTAGCAGCTATGTTGCTAAGTGTTTCAAAACAAAACGGAGCTGAAAACACTGAGCGGAGCCGACAGAATATAAACTGACGTAACGTAATGCTAATTGAGATCAACTATGATTGAATCACTGTGATTATGGTTATTGTATGGCGAGCTAGAATCGATATAGACAGCCAGTTAATTATTCTGTGTAATGATGACCATTGCCCTTAGGGTTTTTTTGGTTTCTCCTGCACATTTGTGATATCTATTCTATATATTGTATGTCTTTTGTTCTACTCTTGCATTGTTTTGTTTTATATATATTTTTTCTCTCGTGCTAATAAATAAATAATTAATATATAAATTGTTTACATATTTTGCTGACTGTTAAAATGCACCAGACAAATAAGCTTTGTTCCTGTAATGTGTTTACATATTTTGTTAATTTAAAATAAAATTTTCTGTTGCTGTGCCAATCCCTTGTCCCTTTAATGTGAAAGTTTCATTTTAATATAAGATTTTGGCTGTTAACATTTTAGTATGATAAGGAAGTTACAAGATTTAGTGAAGTTATTTCAATGTATCTATTTTTTGGGCATTTTACAGCGCTTAAAAAATATTGCAATATTATCGCTTACCGTGATAATTTTGTCACTATAATCGAGATATCAAATTTTCCATATCGTTACATCCCTACTATTCACACTTTTGCATGGTTCACAGTCAGATCATGGCTGTGCCTTACCTACCTTTATACAGTGGTGTGAGGAGAACTATCTCGACCTGAATGCCTCAAAGACTAAAGAAATGATCGTTGACTTCAGGAGGAACAGGCCAGAACCAAGGGGAAGCACTATACAGGGCCAGGAAGTCCAGATAGTGGAGTCATACAAGTATTTAAGTACAGTCTTTGACTCCCAACTCAATTTCTCCTGTAACACTGAGTCTCTTGTCAAGAGGGGGCAGCAAAGGATTCACTTGTTGTGGAGGTTGAACTTGTTTCTAGGAATATTTTGTGTGTCTTTTATCATTCTTTTATTTAAAGTCTTTTAACGTTCTCTTTTATATGTTGGTTTAATGGGTTGCCTCTGAGAGATAAAAGATCTGCTCCAAGATCTGCTGCCTCGTTGTGGAAGAAGCAGGTGGTCAGGAAAGCAAAAAGCATCCTGACCACATCCTTTCTCAGAATTTTGTGTTAATGCCCTCAGAGTGGTGCTATTATGCCCCTCTGAGGAAAACAAACTCAATACTCAAACTCCTGTTTTCCTTAAGCTATTACTAGGGTTGGGTATCATTTAGGTTTTATCCGATACCGGTGCCAAACCGGTACTTTTGAAACGGTGCCGGTGCTTAAACGGTGCCCGAACCGGTGCTTAAAGAATTGAAAACATACAAACTTCGTCCAAAAACAGTGCCTTTTTATTAAGGCATTTTGTGTTTGCTAGTTCACCCTACATGCATAAATTTAGCCCATTAATTTAACAACATTAACCCTTTGGGCCCTAGGCGTTTTTGGGGTATTTTTACTGCCTTTACTCCTAAGCTCATAACACAGTCATTATAAAGGCTACATACACATGCTATATCTTGGTTTTTTTTTTTTTCAGGACAATCTGGGCTAACCAGATTTGCCATCATTTCATGTCCTTCTATGTGCCTGTATTTTATATTAATTTTTATATCAATGAAAAAAACAAATCCGTGTGACTAAATTCTTACATTTTTACATGTATCTCATCATAGCAAGTTGGAAGAAGACATATTCTGCCATATATGAAGAGGGGAGACTCTCTGGAATCTGGCAATATAAGAACCATGATGGTGGGACATTCTGTCACTTCACAGTTGTCCAAAACATGTGGTTTGTACCAGGCGGACATGATTGCCAGTATTTTTTCATTATTGCAAGAAATTCCATTGACTCATTCACAAGTCAAAAATGTGTTTTATCTGAAAGAAACATGCAATATTTACATCTAAGATCATAGAAAAATAGTCAACCAAGTGCAATGATGGCCTCTAAGATAATATTTGCCACTTTGTTTGCAGTAAACAAGGTTTGCTGTTGTTTTTCAGTTTCTGTTATATATTGGGGGAACATTTTGGGCATTGGTGGAGGGGCACGTGTCCCCCTCAATGTATATGGTGACTACGGCCCTGTCAGCATGCATAATTAGGCTGCAGTTGTCTGGGTGCGCAAAGGTGAAGTGGCTGGTCTTGTCATACAAAGTTTGATGGAGTGTCAACTGGACAATATGGAGATATTTGCATCTTGAAAGCCGGACTACAAATGTGGATAGACAGGGAGAAACACACGCAAGCCTAAGATGTGGTAAGATACAATATTCCTCACTATATGAAGTGACTGATAACAAGATCTGTATAATGGGTTGTAAAGAAATTCGTCAGGTTTTTATTTTGTAGACAATCAATCTGTATTTATAGCGTGATGGGATGACAGCACAATGATGTGTGTGTGGTATCCCTGGAAAGCTCTGCTCCTGCGCTTTCATGTGATATGTGTGGCATGTCTGTGCGAGCCTGCGTTCGCGAGTTATCCATCCAAGAGTAATGTGTGTGCAGAGCTGTATGAAAGCTCTGTTATACATCATTTTAGTGTAACTTTATCTTTTTTTTTTTTCGCTGTGAAAATATTGGACTACCGACAAGTGCTTAGCCTTCTCGGAAAGCTACAGTTCTGCTGCTTCACGTGATATGCGTGGCTTCTCGCTATGACGCAAGGTCGCGGAGAAAATCCACAGAGAAGAACGGATGTGAATTTGGAGGCACTATGCGTCGTTCGGGGCACAGGGTTAAGTTACTTACTCGACGTAAATTACACATTAACAACATTAAGTTACTCACCCGAAGAAGAACGGCTGCTGTCATCATCTGTAGCGTCAATGACACTGGCAGGGCTGGGAGTGGGACTCTCTTCTCCGGGGTTGCTGCTAACTCCAACAGCGGCAGAAGATGTGCTTGGCGTGTATGGCAAGCCATTTTAACATTTAATCGCTAGACTGGATATTCATTGCTGATATCTGCAACATAATTTTGCCTAGTCAAAACTCTTATTTAAGATATCTGTAATTAGATTTTGCCTAGTCAAAACTACAGTTACAGATATCTGTAATTCAGTTTTGACAAGTAAGATTCAAACTATTTTTGCCATTCATGTGTATGGGGTTTGTCAATATAGATATCTCCAATGTAGTTGCGGATATCTGCAATTGTTATTGCGGATATCTGCAAGTGAATTGTGGATATCTGTAATTCCAGTTTGAGATATCTACAATTTAATTTTGACTAGTCATAATTCAAGTTCAAGATATCTTTAATTATCATCAATTGAAGATATCTACATGGTCCTTTCTAGATATCTTGAATTGAGTTTCAGATAGTCAGAATGACGTTGTAGATATCTTGAATTCAAATTATGACTAGTCAAAATGACGTTGTAGATATCTGCATCTGAATTATGACTAGTCAAAATGACGTTATAGATATCCGCAACTGAATTATGACTAGTCAAAATGACGTTGTAGATATCCGTAACTGAATTATGACTAGTCAAAATGACGTTATAGATATCCGCAACTGAATTATGACTAGTCAAAATGACGTTGTAGATATCCGTAACTGAATTATGACTAGTCAAAATGACATTGTAGATATCCGCAACTGAATTATGACGAGTCAAAATGACGTTGTAGCTATCTGCATCTGAATTATGACTAGTCAAAATGACGTTATAGATATCCGCAACTGAATTATGACTAGTCAAAATGATGTTGTAGATATCCACAACTGAATTATGACGAGTCAAAATGACGTTGTAGATATCTACAACTGAATTATGACTAGTCAAAATGACGTTGTAGATATCTCAAACTGGAATTATAGATAGTCATAATGTAATTGTAGATATCTATAATGACAAACCCCATACACATGAATGGCAAAAATAGTTTGAATCTTACTAGTCAAACCTGAATTACAGATATCTGTAACTGTAGTTTTGACTAGTCAGAATGACATTATAGATATCTGTAATTCAGTTTTGACTAGTCAAAATGACGTTACAGATATCTGTAATTCAGTTTTGACTAGTCAGAATGACGTTATAGATATCTGTCATTCAGTTTTGACTAGTCAGAATGACGTTACAGATATCTTAAATTAAAATTCATACTAGTCACAATGACATTACTACTAGTCAAAATGACGTTATAGATATCTATAATGGTAATTCCGGATAGTCGGACTTAATGATTAAATGTTAAAACGGCTTGCCATAGGTGCAGGTGAAATATACTGACGTGACATCACGTGTAGTGCACATCCACGGCTGCCCAATGAGCTGGATGCACTTCTCGGCAGGGATCCAAAACTCTGCATAACACCGGCACGGCAATAGAGGTAAGGGGGCGGTAATGAAAAATTCAGTGGCACCGAAATGAAGCACCGAAATCTGCGTTGCTTTCCGGTCTGGTTACTACCGTTTACGTCGGCACCGGTGCCGTCATGGTACTGGGTATCGGTACCCATCCCTAGCTATTGCATTGCTGAACAGCAAACAACTATGAATGTAGAGCCAATGTCACCGACAGCCTGAATGTAATCTGAATGTAATTTTCTTTTATTGTAATCTTGTTGTTGGGAATGTATTATGTGTGTTTGTTGTGATACATGTTGTTGTGAACTGTAAACAGAATTGCCCCACTGTGGGATAAATAAAGTTTTCTGACTCTGACTGACTCTGAAAAGAGTGCCATTCCTGTGCACTCCTATAAAACTAAACCCCTGGGCTTGCCTGAGAAGGCCTAAATGCACAAACCTGCTATTTTTAAATATCCCATCGAGAGAGACTCTCACTGCAGCCTGTTCTATTTTGTTCTAAAAATGTTAGCGTGCAGCCCCATTCTGTGGATGATAAAGGAGGTGTAGGCCTTCCTCTGTGTCACCGATGATGAGTGCTGGACAGAGCAGTGAAGGACAACAACCCCACTCACATTTAAGAGTACTTGTTGTTGGGAAAATGCTAAATAGACCAAGGGCCTATGTTCCATGTCTGAAGGGTTACTTTTGGTTCCAAAGGTACCTCACCTAAAGTGTTTGGTGGAAACAAGACTTTAGCTTAAACCTTACTATTTAAAACTGAACTGAAGTGAAATCTATCTTCTTTTCAAAGTTTGAATACTAAGGTTTTTAGTGAACATGCATGTGTCATTTGTGGATGAAGTGTTCCTTTATTCATTTGCTCCCTAAAATTGCAGAAACAGAACAAAAATGCCCATCACAATTTCACAAAATCAAAGTGGACGCCTCCAATTGTTTTTTTCTGACCAATGGTCTAAAACCTCTAAATAGTCATGTCAATTATAGAAATAAACCATCAAATATTAACATTTCTAAGCTGATACCTGTCAGTTATTGGCATTTTGCTTAAGAAAATGACTACAGCAATTAATTATCAGAGTTGTTGCAGATCAGATTTATGCTGATGGATTATTTTACTCACTGTTTCAACTCCAATTTGAACAGTTTATGCAATTACTTCATGGCCAAGCTACAAGTTGAATCACTGCTATGTTGTATCCTATTTATCCATATAAAATATTTGACATACATTCCTAAACAGAAAAATACATTCTAACGGATAAGCCTGAATTATTCAGCCTTTTCCTTATTGTCACCAAATCCCATGAAAAGACCAACACTATGTAACTTCATCATCTATTTGTGTTTTCATGGTATTTGTTGCCAAAATATATTGAATATTGTCAGTTTTATGCAGAAACACAAGATATCTCCTTAGGCTGTACATAATTTGACAAGTTTCAGTGACTACGTGCTGACGTATTGCGGTAAGCAAGTTGTGTCATTTCCGGTGTTTCTGTGACAGCGTCTCTGTACTGCTCTGGTGAATTCCACTTGCCTGCTTTCTCACCTCAGTTGCTTTAACGTCTACTTCAAGTCATAACCCACACTGGTTCTATTTAAGCACCTATAGCTCTCCTCCTTTCTACGACTTTCTCGCTAATCTCTTAGCTGTTGTTTGCACGCTCTTAGCCTTGTTAGCTACATTAGCTTAGCCATGACTTCTCCTTCTCCTGCTCTCTGTTAGCCAGTCCCCTGTAGCCGGTGCGGAGCCACATAGCCTAGCCTTAGCCTCTGCTAACTGTCCTCCGGTAACTCCCGTTCAGCCGGGAGGTTGGGTTACGGTTCGCCAGAAGCACAGCTCCAAGCCGAAGCCCACGGCTCACCACCAGCCTGTTCACGTTTCCAACCGCTTTTCCCCACTCAGCGACACACCTGCTGAGGATAAAACTCTGGTTATTGGCAGCTCTATTCTGAGGAACGTGAAGTTAGCAACACCAGCGGCCATAGTCAAATGTATCCCTGGGGCCAGAGCGGGCGACATTGAATCAAATTTAAAGCTGCTGGCTAAAGCTAAACGTAGATTCAGTAAGATTGTTATTCACGTCGGCGTCAATGACACCCGGTTACGCCAATCGGAGGTCACTAAAATTAATATTGCTTCGGTGTGAATACGCAAAAACGATGTCGGACTCCGTAGTTTTCTCTGGACCCCTCCCAAATCTGACCAGTGATGACATGTTTAGCCGCATGTCATCATTTAACCGCTGGCTGTCCAGGTGGTGTCCAGCAAATGATGTGGGTTTTGTTAATAATTGGCAAACTTTCTGGGAAAACCTGGTCTTATTAGGAGAGACGGCATTCATACCACTTTGGATGGAGAAGCTCTCATTTCTAGGAACATCCCAAACAATATAAGTAATTTAAATCACTCACAACCCAGAGTTGAGACCAGGACACAGAGTCGCAGTCATAAACGCTCTCTGAGCTTCTAGTTCAGTTACCCAGCCATAGTTTTAATAGTTTTATACAAACGGTGTCTGTCCCCCGACCGCCTAAATTATCTAAATCTAAAATTAAACAAAGAGGAGTTGTGCATAACAACCTCATAAAAATTAAAACCTCTTCTGTGACAGAAAGACAAAACAGGAGAATTAAATGCGGACTGTTAAATATCAGGTCTCTATCGTCTAAAGCAGTGTTAGTAAACAAATTAATATCAGATAATCATATTGATTTACTCAGTCTCACTGAAACCTGGCTGTGTCAAGATGAATATGTCAGTATAAATGAGTCCACTCCTCCCAGTCATAATAATACCCACATTCCTCGAGGCAGCGGCCGAGGAGGGGGAGTTGCAGCCATTTTTAACTCTAGTCTGTTAATCAGCCCTAAACCTAAACTAGATTATAATTCATTTGAAAGCCTCGTTCTTAGTCTTTTACATCCGACCTGGAAAACCTCGCAGCCACTTTTATTTGTTATAGTGTACCGTGCTCCTGGCCCGTATTCTGAATTTTTATCTGAATTCTCAGAGTTTTTATCCAGTTTAGTTCTTAAATCAGATAAAATTATTATTGTAGGCGATTTTAACATTCATGTCGACGTTGATAATGACTCCCTGGCTACCGCGTTTATCTCATTATTAGACTCCATTGGCTTCAGTCAGGGTGTACATGAACCTACTCATTGTTTTAACCATACCCTTGATCTAGTTCTGACGTATGGAATTGAAATTAATAACCTAAAAGTCTTTCCACAGAATCCCTCACTATCGGATCATTATCTGATTACTTTTGATTTCTTTTTACTCGATTACACTCAGCAACAGTTACTATACTAGATGTTTATCAGATAGTGCTGTCATAAAACTTAAGGAAAAGATTACTTTGTCGTTAAATTCAATACCAATACCTTCAGTAACAGAGGTTTCCGTGCCGACTTTAACCTCTCCCGAATTGATCATTTTGTTGATAGCACCGTGAGGCTCGCTATGAACAACGCTCGACTCTGTAGCTCCTCTTAAAAAGAAGTTAAAAAAGCAAAGAAAGTTCGCTCCTTGGTATAACTGTCAAACCCGTAAGTTAAAACAAATATCGCGAAAATTTGAAAGGAATTGGCGATTAACCAAACTGGAAGAATCTCGTTTAATCTGGACAGACAGTCTCAAAACTTATATGAGGGGCCTCCGCAATGCCAGAGCAAACTATTACTCAGCTCTAATAGAAGAAAATAAGAACAACCCCAGGTTCCTTTTCAGCACTGTAGCCAGGCTGACTGAGAGTCAAAGCTCTATTGAGCCTTGTATTCCTTTAGCCCTTAGCAGTAATGATTTTATGAGCTTTTTTAATGACAAAATTCTAACTATTAGAGGCAAAATTCATGACCTCCTGCCCTCAGATAGTACCTATCTAACCTCAAACACAGCTGTAAAATCTAATATATATTTAGATTGCTTCTCCCCAATTTCTCTTCAAGAATTGACTGCAGTGATTTCTTCATCTAAATCATCAACGTGTCTCTTAGACCCCATCCCAACTAGGCTACTTAAGGAGGTCTTTCCTTTAGTTAACACTCATATATTAGATATGATTAATATATCCTTATTAACAGGCTATGTACCACAGTCTTTTAAGATAGCTGTAATTAAACCTCTACTAAAAAAGCCCTCCCTGGATCCAGAGGTGTTAGCCAACTATAGACCAATATCTAATCTTCCCTTTATGTCAAAAATCCTTGAGAAAGTAGTCGCAGACCAGCTGTGTGATTTTCTCCAGGATAATAATTTATTTGAGGAATTTCAGTCAGGATTTAGAGTGCATCATAGCACTGAGACAGCTCTAGTTAAAATTACAAATGACCTTCTGATTGCTTCAGACAAAGGACTCGTCTCTGTACTTGTTTTATTAGATCTTAGTGCGGCGTTTGACACAATTGACCATCAAATTCTGCTGCAGAGACTGGATCACTTAATTGGCTTAAAAGGTTCAGCACTAAGCTGGTTTAAATCTTATTTATCTGATCGTTTTCAATTTGTTGACGTTCGCAATGAACCATCCTTACGTACTAAAGTTTGTTTTGGAGTTCCATGAGTTCTGTGCTCGGACCAATCCTGTTTACTCTATATATGCTTCCTTTAGGTAACATCATTAGAAATCACTCTATAAATTTCCATTGTTATGCGGATGATACTCAGTTGTATTTATCAATGAAGCCAGAAGAAAGCGATCAATTAACTAAACTCCATAATTGCCTTAAAGACATAAAAACTTGGATGAGCACCAATTTCCTGATGTTAAATTCAGACAAAACTGAAGTTATTGTTCTTGGCCCCAAACAACTCAGAGACTCTTTATCTGATGACATAG
Source organism: Epinephelus fuscoguttatus (assembly GCF_011397635.1). Taxonomy (NCBI): domain Eukaryota; kingdom Metazoa; phylum Chordata; class Actinopteri; order Perciformes; family Serranidae; genus Epinephelus; species Epinephelus fuscoguttatus. The sequence continues at coordinate 50,223,101 of NC_064752.1, forward strand.
TTTCTCTAGATGGCATTGCTCTGGCCCCTGCCACTACCGTAAGAAACCTCGGAGTAACATTTGATCAAGATTTGTCTTTTAATTCTCATTTAAAGCAAACCTCACGGACTGCATTTTTTCATCTGCGTAATATTGCGAAAATTAGGCCTATCCTGACCCGAAAAGATGCAGAAAAATTGGTCCACGCTTTTGTTACCTCAAGGCTGGATTATTGTAACTCTCTATTATCAGGTAGCTCTAGTAAGTCCTTAAAAACTCTCCAGCTAATTCAGAATGCAGCACGTGTACTAACAGGAACTAAGAAACGCGATCATATCTCTCCTGTTTTAGCTTCTCTGCACTGGCTCCATGTAAAATCCAGAATTGAATTTAAAATCCTACTGTTAACTTATAAAGCTCTAAATGGTCAAGCTCCATCATATCTTAGAGAGCTCATAGTGCCATATTATCCCACCAGAACACTGCGCTCTGAGAACGCAGGGTTACTCGTGGTCCCTAAAGTCTCCAAAAGTAGATCAGGAGCCAGAGCCTTCAGCTATCAGGCTCCTCTCCTGTGGAATCATCTTCCTGTTACGGTCCGGGAGGCAGACACCGTCTCCACATTAAAGACTAGACTTAAGACTTTCCTCTTTGATAAAGCTTATAGTTAGGGCTGGCTCAGGCTTGCCCTGTACCAGCCCTTAGTTAGGCTGACTTAGGCCTAGTCTGCCAGAGGACCCCTCTATAATACACCGGGCCCCTTCTCTCCTTCTCTCTCTCTCTCTCTCTCTCGTATCCTATTACTGCATCTAGCTAACCCGGCCATTCTGGATGTCACTAACTCGGCTTCTTCTCCGGAGCCTTTGTGCTCCACTGTCTCTCAGATTAACTCATATCACAGCGGTGCCTGGACAGCGTGACGTGTGTGGTTGTGCTGCTGCCGTGGTCCCGCCAGATGCCTCCTGCTGCTGCTGCCATCATTAGTCATTAGTCATACTTCTTCTGTTATTATACACATATGATTATTGTCACACATGTATACTGCCAGGTATTAATACATACTTTCAACATATTGTACCGCAGTAACCAGAACTATAACTATAATATTATTACTTCCATTAATGTTGTTGTAAGATACTGTCATTACCTGCATCTCTCTCTCTCGCTCTCTCTCTCCCTCTCCCTCTCTCTCTCTCTCTCTCTCTCTCCCTGTGTCATATGGATTACTGTTAATTTATCATGTTGATCTGTTCTGTACGACATCTATTGCACGTCTGTCCATCCTGGAAGAGGGATCCCTCCTCAGTTGCTCTTCCTGAGGTTTCTACCGTTTTTTTCCCCCGTTAAAGGGTTTTTTTGGGGGAGTTTTTCCTTATCCGCTGTGAGGGTCTTAAGGACAGAGGGATGTCGTATGCTGTAAAGCCCTGTGAGGCAAATTGTGATTTGTGATATTGGGCTTTATAAATAAAATTGATTGATTGATTGAATCCTACAAGAGCTGCTGGATATGCCAGTCTAGAAAATGTAACATAATTGCCCTGTAGGTCTGCTTAAATCCCAATACAATATAAATATGCCCAGTGTCAATGTTTGTCAAATATTGAGGGTTGGAGTGAGTTTTCAGCCTATAATGTACTGCAGGTTTGTCTGCCAAAAAGTTGGAAATCCCTGTAGTGCGCCTTTACGTCATGGCGTATTGCAGGACAAAGGTCTGACCCTCCACATCCTGCACATATACAGAGCCTCACAGTCATGACTTTGTTTAGTTTGAACTTTTGAGTGCTGAGACGTTCTGAGAACACATTAAGTCACTGTTCCCCTCCTGCCTGTCTTCCTGTGCTGTGAGAATACTACTCGACGGTATTCTTGTCATGCAGAAACACTCCCCTTGTCCCGCATGACAAGAATACTACTTGACGGTATTCTTGTCATGCGGGACAAGGGGAGTGCTTCTGTGGCCAACTCCAGTGAGAAACAGCTGCAGCTGCCCCCCCCAAACCCACACTCGCAGGGAAGCTGTGGTGCCGCTGCTAGTGGTTTGGTTAAGTGGAAGCTGCAGGATCAGGCCACTAACTGTGGTTTTCCTTTGAAGTGCTCTTCTTTCATAACAACCTTCACCAGTCCTCTCTTATTGAGTTTAACACCATATACGCAGCCACAAAATGACTGAGCAAGGCAGACCATTGTTTAGAGAGAGCAGTTGGATATAAATGGATCTAGCAGACCAGGGCAGAGGATACTGTAGTTGTAGTGGTTTGTACCTGGTCCATGTCTATCTCCACTTGGCTCTCCTTCAGCTCCAGCTGCTTATGCAACTTGGTCACCCTCTCCAGGAGCTCCACCACAGCGCTGCAGCTCTCCTCACTCCTCCAGTTCCCATACGTAGACATCAGCTTCTTGAATGCCTTGTCATCGCACCTGATCAACAACATGTACCAGAAGAAAGAAAGTCTATCAGGCTCAGAGCTACAGTAGCTGTCAAATAGGATCAGAGTTTGACAAATGTTGGGGGAATGATGTGTCTCACTACTCTGTCTCAGGACAAACCATGTCTGAACAACACAGCATTTTAATCTTTATTCAAATTCTCTAACACATGGCAGTATTTTAGCACACTAATACAAACTAGCATGGTTAGTAATTTGTTGCTTTGTTTGAAGGTTATCACTCTTAGATGTTTCAAATATTTTCCAAGAATGCTTTGAGGCAGGCATCAACACCAATTCCTGGTTTTGGTTGTTAATCTTTCAGACTCTCACATTAAAAAAATATATTGTAGTGTTTTTTATTTGACGAAAAGTATGAGGAAAATATTATTGTCAATGACCTTATTTCCATGACAAAAATGAGACGATGACGAGCTGAAAACAGATCTTGATAATAAAAACTAAGACAAGGGAATTCCAGTTTAGCATGTGAGGGAACACAAGCTCAACAGGTGGCTCCCATGCTTTCTCAGTACTTATCATCAGTTATTTGCACAAGAGCCATGTTTTACTTAATACCTGGTGTTGTTTAACATCCAAAGACTGTTGAACTTTAACTTTTTGAAACAAATGGCTTACGAACTACGGAAGAAACCAACAACTGCTACTGCCGACCACGCCGCATGTCGGAGGAAAGCACTGACCCCAGCTCTAAACTGCCCGCAGATCTGGAGAGACTCTGCTCTGCCCTTATCACGGAGATAAGGGCACTTTCCACAAGCGCGACACTTTCCACATTGATAAACGAAGCTCAAAGCACAGCATTCAGTTCAATCTTGTTCTCTCTGGAAAACATCATCAGGAAAACAACTGATTCTCACGGGCAGCGCATTCAGGACATGGAACATGAGCTCTCTGGCTACAGTGACAGAATCGTAGAACTGGAATCAATCAGTCAACAATTTTATTTATAAAGCCCAATATCACAAATCACAATTTGCCTCAGAGGGCCTTACAGCGTACAACATCCCTCTGTCCTTTGGACCCTCACAGCCGATAAGAAAAAACTCCCCAAAGAACCCCTTTAACAGGGGAAAAAATGGTAGAATACAATACAATAATCCATATGACAAAATGATACATAAAGAGAGACAGAGGTAGAGAGAGAGAGAGAGAGAGAGAGAGAGATGCAGGACAGACAGTAATGATAATAGCTTACAGCAACATTAATTTAAGTAATAATATAATAATAATTACAGCTATTGTGGTACAATATGTTGTAAGTATATATTAATATATGATAGTATATGTACAGTACAGGCCAAAAGTTTGGACACACCTTCTCATTCAATGCGTTTTCTTTATTTTCATGACTATTTACATTGTAGATTCTCACTGAAGGCATCAAAACTATGAATGAACACATGTGGAGTTATGTACTTAACAAAAAAAGGTGAAATAACTGAAAACATGTTTTATATTCTAGTTTCTTCAAAATAGCCACCCTTTGCTCTGATTACTGCTTTGCACACTCTTGGCATTCTCTCCATGAGCTTCAAGAGGTAGTCACCTGAAATGGTTTCCACTTCACAGGTGTGCCTTATCAGGGTTAATTAGTGGAATTTCTTGCTTTATCAATGGGGTTGGGACCATCAGTTGTGTTGTGCAGAAGTCAGGTTAATACACAGCCGACAGCCCTATTGGACAACTGTTAAAATTCATATTATGGCAAGAACCAATCAGCTAACTAAAGAAAAACGAGTGGCCATCATTACTTTAAGAAATGAAGGTCAGTCAGTCCGGAAAATTGCAAAAACTTTAAATGTGTCCCCAAGTGGAGTCGCAAAAACCATCAAGCGCTACAACTAAACTGGCACACATGAGGACCGACCAGGAAAGGAAGACCAAGAGTCACCTCTGCTTCTGAGGATAAGTTCATCCAAGTCACCAGCCTCAGAAATCGCAAGTTAACAGCAGCTCAGATCAGAGACCAGATGAATGCCACACAGAGTTCTAGCAGCAGACCCATCTCTAGAACAACTGTTAAGAGGAGACTGCGCAAATCAGGCCTTCATGGTCAAATAGCTGCTAGGAAACCACTGCTAAGGAGCGGCAACAAGCAGAAGAGATTTGTTTGGGCCAAGAAACACAAGGAATGGACATTAGACCAGTGGAAATCTGTGCTTTGGTCTGATGAGTCCAAATTTGAGATCTTTGGTTCCAACCGCCGTGTCTTTGTGAGACGCAGAAAAGGTGAACGGATGGATTCCACATGCCTGGTTCCCACTGTGAAGCATGGAGGAGGTGGTGTGATGGTGTGGGGGTGTTTTGCTGGTGACACTGTTGGGGATTATTTCAAAATTGAAGGCACACTGAACCAGCATGGCTACCACAGCATCCTGCAGCGACATGCCATCCCATCCGGTTTGCGTTTAGTTGGACAATCATTTATTTTTCAACAGGACAATGACCCCAAACACACCTCCAGGCTGTGTAAGGGCTATTTGACCAAGAAGGAGAGTGATGGAGTGCTGCGGCAGATGACCTGGCCTCCACAGTCACCGGACCTGAACCCAGTGGAGATGGTTTGGGGTGAGCTGGACCGCAGAGTGAAGGCAAAGGGGCCAACAAGTGCTAAACACCTCTGGGAACTCCTTCAAGACTGTTGGAAAACCATTTCAGGTGACTACCTCTTGAAGCTCATGGAGAGAATGCCAAGAGTGTGCAAAGCAGTAATCAGAGCAAAGGGTGGCTATTTTGAAGAAACTAGAATATAAAACATGTTTTCAGTTATTTCACCTTTTTTTGTTAAGTACATAACTCCACATGTGTTCATTCATAGTTTTGATGCCTTCAGTGAGAATCTACAATGTAAATAGTCATGAAAATAAAGAAAACGCATTGAAGGAGAAGGTGTGTCCAAACTTTTGGCCTGTACTGTATGTGACAATAATCATATGTGTATAATAACAGTAGAGGTGTGACTAATAATAACAGCAGTAGTAGGAGGCATCACGCAGGACCACGGCAGCAGCACAACCACGATCCAGGCACACCTGCGATACAAGTTAACCTGCCAGACAGTGGAGCACAAAGGCTCCAGAGAAGAAGCTGAGTTAGTGACATGCGGTAAAGCTGAGTTAGCGATATGCAGTAATAGGACAAGAATGTTAGAATTGGAAGAGTGCACCAAAAGCCTAACGGCAGACAACACTTGCCTCCTTGCAAAATTAGAGGTCTCGCTCTTGACTATCTAATTTGAGGGTCATCGGAATACCTGAGAAAAAGGTAGGCTAACTACCCTGTTGCATTAATGTCTACTTTTTTTGCTGAGGTCCTGGGCAACAACTTCTTTCCTACATCACCCGTCCTTGACCGAGCCCACTGAATTGGACCAATTAATATTGAATAAGTCTCTGTACTATTATAGTCAGCCTAATTTGTTGCGCCTGGACTCCGAAATAAGTTGCTGTTGTCACTGTGTTCAGATGGTTTAAATGGTCTGAACACACCGTTTTCAGACGGTGTGTGAAACAACTATCTGAAAACAACCAAAGTTGTTTCACACACCGTCTGAAGTTTTTTGCAGTTTTTTGCTTTGTTTTGTTTCCTTTTTAAATTGGGTCTACAGCCTGCTGCTACATATGTTTTTACCATTGCTATATTGCAGAGTTCTTTCCTCATGCCCAGTCACTCAACCTTATTTACATTTCTTTTTGTTTGTCCTGACTGGTGCAGTGGCAATGGTGCCGTGTTTAGCTAATATGTTTGGTTGCTGAATTATGGCCAGTGACCGCTTTAGCTGTGTTTGTCTTCCTCCAGTCAAGTTTCTTCACTGAATTGAATAGATTTAAACAATACACTGTACTGGTTGCTGGGGAGCTATCCTAGAGAGAGAGAGAGATAAATTAGTTAAGTTTAGTTCAGATGCACTGGAAGTTAAGCAAAAGAAATAACCTGCTGTCTTCTTTGTTTGAGGAAGGAGACAGTGGTGTGCACAGGGGGGAGCGACCTTGTGGCCCAATTGTTGAAAAACGCTCATTAAAGTGCCCTCTTGGGAGCCAAAACGTGCGCTAAAGTGCCCTCCTGGGAGCCAAAACGCGTGCTAAAGTGCCCTCTTTGGAGCCAAAATGCATGCTAAAGTGCCCTCTTGGGAGCCAAAGCATGTGCTAAAGTGCCCTCCTGGTTGGCAAAACATACTAAACTGCCCTCTTGGCTGGTTAAAACATGATACACCGCCCTCTTGGGTGGTAAAAACGCGTGCTTAAGTGCCCTCCTGGTTGCTAAAACACAACTGCTCTGTTGGGTGGAAAAACACACTAAACTCCAGAAGACTATTAGGACCAAGAAATACTATGAAACATTACTGTTGCAATGACTTTTATGTTGGACCCTTTTTTGATCTATATTGAGCCAGAACTATATCTCACAGAACCAGCTTGGATTATCTGGTGCTAATATGGTGTTAAAATGCACTAGAACACAGGAAATGGCATCTACTTAATTGAAAATGTTCTGAGGACCCCCAGACCCCCCAGGGATTTATTTCCTTCATACATCCATGTCTCTGTGTGTTCTTCACACAGTGACATACGTAGACCCCGCATCGAGTGGGTTTGCCTGCTGCTGCGATACGTCAATGTCGCCGTCATATTGGATGTGGCAAGGCTGCGCTGTAAACTAATACAAGTAAATGGACTTACTTTCACAAAGTGCCTTTCTACAAAGAAATTTACATTAATGCCTCTCATTTATTCATTCACACACGCACTAATATACTTGGGAAACAGGCACCAAAAACAATGTATTTGATCTTCTCAGATGGCTAAGATAAGAACTTTATTGATCCCACACAGGAGTAATTCACGTTACATCAGCTACAGAGAACAAGGTAGTGCCGAAAAACAATACACAGTATATATAGGCTACATATACATATATATGTACACATATATACATATATTGTCATGATCCTGTTTTTCTGTTAAGTTTAGTTACCCATTTCATGTTCATGTTTTGTGTCTTGTCTTGTACTTCCTGTTTTATTTTGAAGTGTTCACCTGCCTCTCCTTGTCTCCGTACGTTTTACTTCCTGTCTGGCGCTGCCACACCTGCTCCCTGATTGTTCCTCCCCAGCTGTGTCTCATCAACCCCTATTACCTCATGTATTTAACCCTCATGTTTTCCCCTGTCTTGTTGCCAGTTCGTCGTACTTCACAGTCCTTGTTACAGCACTCTATCTTGTCTCGTCTTGCCGGTAATAACAGTTTTGTCTTTTGATCTAGTCTTTGCCTCACGATTTGGATACCTTTGCCAGTCCTGATTGATATTCTGTGTACCGAACCCTGCCTGTCTTTTTGAATAAACCTCGTTCTTGTCTAACCGGAAAAGAATCGAGCCTTTGTGTCCTTTCCGAGCCACGTTCATGACATATGTATATATTATATATATACACACATATACACACACACATATATATATATATAGATATATATATATCTATATATATATATAGATATATATATATATACATATATATATATATATATATATATATATATATATATAGATATATATATATCTCTATATATATATATATCTATATAGATATAGATATATATATATATATATATATATATATATAGACAGATATAGACAGATATATATAGACATACTGTAGCGTCCGCCAGGACGTGTGGAAAGGATGACGCAGTTATTCGGCAAACCACTGTTTATTACTGAACAGTACAGGTTACTGTTGGCCGTAACCACACCAAAACAACCAACAAACAAGAACTTAGCTGTAACTCCAACTGTGCACTCCTGCTCTCTCCTCCAGCTCCCTCCTACACACACCAGCACGCGCACTCACACAGCCCTCATGCCTGTCACACTCGCACCCCGTCCCCCTACCTATACTCATTCAATCCCAAACATGCCATTAACTCACAGACAGTGGCATGCACAGACTTTTTGAAGGGCAGGGGCGAAAAGAAAAAAAAGGGCACATACAGCGCGTTCTCGCCACTGAAGAGGGCACTAAGTTCCGCGTGTTTTCGAGGGCACTTTAGACATGTTTATATGTTATACAAATGGCACATTATATAGCCTTAAAACTGACTTAGTAGACAGACTACTCAAGTTAGTTTGTAGTTAGGATCAGCATCCACGAGAACTGTGCAGATTCAACGTTGGACTGTGAAGAACACACAGAGACACGAGCAAACTATTACTCAGCATTAATAGGAGAAAACAAGAATAACCCCAGGTTTCTTTTCAGCACTGTAGCCAGGCTGACTGAGAGTCAAAGCTCTATTGAGCCTTGTATTCCTTTAGCCCTTAGCAGTAATGATTTTATGAGCTTTTTTAATGACAAAATTCTAACTATTAGTGGCAAAATTCATGACCTCCTGCCCTCAGATAGTACCTATCTAACCTCAAACACAGCTGTAAGACCTAATATATATTTAGATTGCTTCTCCCCAATTTCTCTTCAAGAATTGACCGCAGTGATTTCTTCATCTAAATCATCAACGTGTCTCTTAGACCCCATCCCAACTAGGCTACTTAAGGAGGTCTTTCCTTTAGTTAACACTCATATATTAGATCTGATCAACATATCCTTATTAACAGGCTATGTACCACAGTCTTTTAAGGTAGCTGTAATTAAACCTGTCCTAAAAAAGCCCACCCTGGATCCAGAGGTGTTAACTATAGACCAATATCTAATTTCAATTTCAATTTCAATTTCAATTTTATTTATACAGCCCAATATCACAAATCACAATTTGCCCACAGGGCTTTACAGCATATGACATCCCTCTGTCCTTATGACCCTCGCAGCGGATAAGGAAAAACTCCCCCAAAAAAACCCTTTAACGGGGAAAAAAAAACGGTAGAAACCTCAGGAAGAGCAACTGAGGAGGGATCCCTCTTCCAGGACGGACAGACGTGCAATAGATGTCGTACAGAACAGATCAGCATAACAAATTAACAGTAATCCACATGACACAATGAGACAGAGAGAGAGAGAGAGAGAGAGAGATGCAGGTAATGACAGTAGCTTACAACAACATTATTGAAAGTAATAATATTATAGTTATAGTTCTGGCTACTGTGGTACAATATGTTGAAAGTGTGTATTAATATCTGGCAGTATACATGTGTGACAATAGTCATATGTGTATAATAACAGTAGAAGTATGACTAATGACTAATGATGGCAGCAGCAGCAGCAGGAGGCATCTGGCAGGACCACAGCAGCAGCACAACCACACACGTCACGCTGTCCAGGCACCGCTGCGATATGAGTTAATCTGAGAGACAGTGGAGCACAAAGGCTCCGGAGAAGAAGCCGAGTTAGTGACATCCAGAATGGCCGAGTTAGCAAGATGCAGTAATAGAATACGAGAGAGAGAGAGAGAGAGAGAGAGAGAAGAAGAGAAGGTGCCCGGTGTATTATAGGGGGGTCCTCCGGCAGGCTAGGCCTAAGTCAGCCTAACTAGGGGCTGGTACAGGGCAAGCCTGAGCCAGCCCTAACTCTAAGCTTTATCAAAGAGGAAAGTCTTAAGTCTAGTCTTAAATGTGAAGACGGTGTCTGCCTCCCGGACCGTAACAGGAAGATGATTCCACAGGAGAGGAGCCTGATAGCTAAAGGCTCTGGCTCCTGATCTACTTTTGGAGACTTTAGGGACCACGAGTAGCCCTGCGTTCTCAGAGCGCAGTGTTCTGGTGGGATAATAAGGCACTATGAGCTCTCTAAGATATGACGGAGCTTGACCATTTAGAGCTTTATAAGTTAACAGTAGGATTTTAAATTCAATTCTGGATTTTACAGGGAGCCAGTGCAGAGAAGCTAAAACAGGAGAAATATGATCTCGTTTCTTAGTTCCTGTTAGTACACGTGCTGCTGCATTCTGAATTAGCTGGAGAGTTTTTAAGGACTTACTAGAGCTACCTGATAACAGAGAGTTTCATCTGCAATATTACGCAGATGAAAAAATGCAGTCCGTGAGGTTCCCTTTATGTCAAAGATCCTTGAGAAAGTAGTCGCAGACCAGCTGTGTGATCTTCTCCATGATAATAATCTATTTGAGGAATTTCAGTCAGGATTTAGAGTGCATCATAGCACTGAGACAGCACTAGTTAAAATTACAAATGACCTTCTGATTGCTTCAGACAAAGGACTTGTCTCTGTACTTGTTTTATTAGATCTTAGTGCGGCGTTTGACACAATTGACCATCAAATTCTGCTACAGAGACTGGAACACTTAATTGGCCTAAAAGGTTCTGCGCTAAGCTAGTTTAAATCTTATTTATCTGATCGTTTTCAGTTTGTTGACGTTCATAATGAATCATCCTTACGCACTAAAGTTTGTTTTGGAGTTCCACAAGGTTCTGTGCTCGGACCAATCCTATTTACTCTATATATGCTTCCTTCAGGTAACATCATTAGAAATCACTCTGTAAATGTCCATTGTTATGCGGATGATACACAGTTGTATTTATCAATGAAGCCAGAAGAAAGTAATCAATTAACTAAACTTCATAATTGCCTTAAAGACATAAAAACCTGGATGAGCACCAGTTTCCTGATGTTAAATTCAGACAAAACTGAAGTTATTGTTCTTGGCCCCAAACAACTCAGAGACTCTTTATCTGATGACATAGTTTCTCTAGATGGCATTGCTCTGGCCTCTAGCACTACTGTAAGAAACCTCGGAGTAACATTTGATCAAGATTTGTCTTTTAATTCTCATTTAAAACAAACTGCATTTTTTCATCTGCGTAATATTGCGAAACATAGGCCTATCCTGACCTGAAAAGATGCAGAAAAATTGGTCCACAATTTTGTTACCTCAAGGCTGGATTACTTAACTCTCTATTATCAGGTAGCTCTAGTAAGTCCTTAAAAACTCTCCAGCTAATTCAGAATGCAGCAGCACGTGTACTAACAGGAACTAATAAACGCAATCATATCTCTCCTGTTTTAGCTTCTCTGCACTGGCTCCCTGTAAAATCCAGAATTGAATTTAAAATCCTACTGTTAACTTATAAAGCTCTAAATGGTCAAGCTCCGTCTTATCTTAGAGAGCTCATAGTGCCTTATTATCCCACCAGAACTCTGTGCTCTGAGAACGCAGGGTTACTCGTGGTCCCTAAAGTCTCCAAAAGTAGATCAGGAGCCAGAGCCTTCAGCTATCAGGCTCCTCTCCTGTGGAATCATCTTCCTGTTACGGTCCGGGAGGCAGACACCGTCTCCACATTTAAGACTAGACTTAAGACTTTCCTCTTTGATAAAGCTTATAGTTAGGGCTGGCTCAAGCCTGCCTTGTACCAGCCCCTAGTTAGGCTGACTTAGGCCTAGTCTGCCGGAGGACCCCCTATAATACACCGGGCACCTTCTCTCTCTCTCTCTCTCTCTCTCTCTCTCTCTCTCTCTCTCTCTCGATTATTGTCACATATGTATACTACCAGATATTAATATATACTTTCAACATATTGTATCACAGTAGCCAGAACTATAATTACAATATTATTACTTTCATTAATGTTGTTGTAAGCTACTGTCATTACCGTCTGTCCTGCACCTGTCTCTGTCTCTCTCTCTCTTTCTGTCTCATTGTGTCACACGGATTACTGTTAATTTATTATGCTGAAGTGTTCTGTACGACATCTATTGCACATCTGTCCGTCCTCGAAGAGGGATCCCTCCTCAGTTGCTCGTCTTGAGGTTTCTACTGTTTTTTTCCCCCGTTAAAGGGTTTTTTTGGGGGGAGTTTTTCCTTAATCCGCTGTGAGGGTCCTAAGGACAGAGGGATGTCGTATGCTGTAAAGCCCTGTGATCTGTGATATTGGGCTTTATAAATAAAATTGATTGATTGATTGATTGATTGATTGATTGATTGAGACTTGGATGTATGAAGGAAATAAATCCCTGGGGGATCTGGGGGTCCTCCCCCAGAACATTTTCAATTTAGTAGATGCCATTTCCTGTTTTCTAGTGCATTTTAACACCATATTAGCAGCAGATAATCCAAACTGGTTCTGTGAGATATAATTCTGGCTCAATATAGATCAAAAAAGGGCCCAACATAAAAGTCATTGCAGCAGTAATGTTTCATAGTATTTCTTGGTCCTAATAGTCTTCTGGAGTTTAATGTGTTTTTCTACCCAACAGAGCAGTTGTGTTTTGGCCACCAGGAGGGCACTTAAGCACACGTTTTTACCACCCAAGAGGGCAGTTTATTATGTTTTAACCAGCCAAGAGGGCAGTTTAGTGTGTTTTTTCTACCCAAGAAGGCAGTTTAGTATGTTTTGCCAACCAGGAGGGCACTTTAGGACATGCTTTGGCTCCAAAGAGGGCACTTCAGCACACGTTTTGGCTCCCAGGAGGGCACCTTTCAGGTGACTACCTCTTGAAGCTCATGGAGAGAATGCCAAGAGTGTGCAAAGCAGTAATCAGAGCAAAGGGTGGCTATTTTGAAGAAACTAGAATATAAAACATGTTTTCAGTTATTTCACCTTTTTTTGTTAAGTACATAACTCCACATGTGTTCATTCATAGTTTTGATGCCTTCAGTGAGAATCTACAATGTAGATAGTCATGAAAATAAAGAAAACGCATTGAATGAGAAGGTGTGTCCAAACTTTTGGCCTGTACTGTGTGTGTATATATATATATATATATATATATATATATTTACACGTATTTTATATATGTATTTTATTTATACATATATATATATATATATATATATATATATATATATATATATATATACACACTGAACAAAAATATAAATGCAACACTTTTGTTTTTGCTCCCATTTTCCATGAGCTCAACTCAAAGATCTAAAACATTTTCTGTACACACAAAAGACCATTTCTCACAAATATTGTTCACAAATCTGTCTAAATCTGTGTTAGTGAGCACTTCTCCTTTGCCGAGATAATCCATCCCACCTCACAGGTGTGGCATGTCAAGATGCTGATTAGACAGCATGAATATTGCACAGGTGTGCCTTAGGCTGGCCACAATAAAAGGCCACTCTGAAATGTGCAGTTTTGCTTTATTGGAGGGGGTCTGGGGGGGGTCAGAAAACCAGTCAGTATCTGGTGTGACCACCATTTGCCTCATGCAGTGCAACACATCTCCTTCGCATAGAGTTGATCAGGTTGTTGATTGTGGCCTGTGGAATGTTGGTCCACTCCTCTTCAATGGCTGTGCGAAGTTGCTGGATATTGGCAGGAACTGGAACACGCTGCCGTATACGCCGATCCAGAGCATCCCAAACATGCTCAATGGGTGACATGTCCGGTGAGTATGCTGGCCATGCAAGAACAGGGATGTTTTCAGCTTCCAGGAATTGTGTACAGATCCTTGCAACATGGGGCTGTGCATTATCATGCTGCAACATGAGGTGATGGTCGTGGATGAATGGCACAACACCTTTCCTTAAATCTATCCGTTACAGCTTTTATATGGGGCACTAAGGTCCAAGGATTAGCAGAGCAGTGCTCCAGCACAATCGGTCTCAAGGTGGGCTGGCCCTACCTAATTTTTTGTATTACTACTGGGCAGCTAACATACAGAAGCTGGCATTTTGGAAGCAAATGCCACTGACTAACTGGTGTTTACTGGAGGCAAAGTCCTGTCAATCGACATCACTCCCAGCTTTAATATGTTCATCTTCACCTCCACTCTTGTCTCGGTACACATCTAACCCAATAGTAGTCTCCAACCTTAAAAGTTGGTTTCAGTTTCGGTAGCACTTTAAATTCAAATCCTCCTCTACACTAGCTCCACTATCAAACAATAATTTGTTTCCCCCCTCTGTAATAGACTGTGCTTTCCTCACATGGGAACTAAAGGGACTCAGGTCTGTTGGAGACCTCTACAAATCTGGCGTCTTCTCTAGCTTTCAGAACCTGAAAAACAAACATGCTTTAACTGGACACGACCTTTTTCAGTATTTCCAACAACAGACACTTTGTTCAAGCCCAGTTTCCATCTGTTCCACATGCGCCTCCTAAGTTACCTTGGAGATTTTGTCCAACCAAAAGGGTATTACTTCACAAATATATAATCATGTTTGTTTGTTTGTTCAGAAAAGAAAAAAAATGGAAGGAAAAATATTGTTTCAATTGTGACTTTGTATGTTTGTAATTATCCTTCAATAAAAACATCATTAAAAAAAAAAAACAAAAAAAAAAAACGAAGACAAATCTATGTTTCATTTTCGCTGACAAGATGTGACGTGACAAAAATGTTAGCAGTGGACAATCGGACATTGAAAGCCGAGAATGGCCGTGCCTGCAATTATCTTCAAATGCCACATGAGCAACATGTTGGTAAACTCCAGTAAATAGTCGTGCCAGGATGTTTCACTAGCAGGCAAAAACACTTACAGCGGAGCAGAGTCAGCTGTTGGTGTGAGTTGTGAGCTGTAATCCAGGAGTAAATAATCCGCCATTTGTGTCTGAATCTGGATGGTGGAGCTACTGAATGGATTTGTGGAGTTTGTTAGTTGCAGCCGTGGCTGTTAACAGTTAGCTCTGCTTGTTAGCCGCTGAACAGCAGCAGAGTGAGCAGCCACCGGCTGCTGGACCTCACAGCTGATCTCCGCAGGATGCCACTCAGTCCAGACTAGAGAAGGTTTATGGGTTGATGCTATTTGACAGGCAGATAGGAGGCTCAGTTATCTGTGAGTGTAGCTATGCTGAACGTAAAAAGTCTGAACTCAGATCAGTTTTCTCTGACACAGATGAAAGTAATCACCAACTCTGTTTACACTAGTTTACTGTCTTAAAAGGTTAGCCTTTTAAAGTTAAAACATTTTAAAGGTCATCATGTGAGTATTATTCAGCT
Organism: Epinephelus fuscoguttatus; assembly: GCF_011397635.1. Taxonomy (NCBI): domain Eukaryota; kingdom Metazoa; phylum Chordata; class Actinopteri; order Perciformes; family Serranidae; genus Epinephelus; species Epinephelus fuscoguttatus. Next base: position 50,238,377 of record NC_064752.1, read on the forward strand.
AATATCCATATTATGATGACACTGGTTACTTCTACTGTGAAAATGAGGCCTTCGTTTGTATGATCTGGCTGTTTTAAGTCACGTTTAAATGCTACAAAAACATTTTTGACATTGGCTACTATGTTTAAATTAATGAAATGCTGTTAAATCCTCCTAAATTAATAACACTTAAAATATGACTCAGTGTGTTATAATATGTTAATTACCAATATAAAAATAATATGTTTTAATAACAAAAATCATTCCAAAATGCTTGTCAATAATGCATGCACAAAACTGCAATGACAGAAAAAACATTAGACCTCTTAGAAATGTAATGTGCTTCAATAATATCCACCAATTGGAAGATCAGCGGTTCCATCCCTGCTCCAGTCTGTATATTGATGTATCCTTGAGCAAGATACTGAACCCCATATTGCTCTTGGTGATGCTTCCATCGGTGTGTGTGTGTGTGTGTGTGTGTGTGTTAAAAAGCAGGTGGCACCTTATGGTAGCCTTGGTCACCAATGTATGAATGTGTGTGTGAATGGGTGCATGTGACTCGTAGTGTAAAAAGTGCTTTGAGTGGTCAGATGACTAGAAAGGTGCTATACAAAATGCAGGTCCATTTACCATTAATACAACAATGCCAATCAAGTGCAAATCAATACTCTGTACCTTGGGAAGTAAGACTTCATAGTAGTGTGTGGACAAAGATGTGGAGCATAGGTAGTAGAATGTATGTCATCCATTAGTCTTGTCAGCCCTGTTACTGCAACAGGGCTGACAATCAATCCTGTTATTGTCATTAATTTCATGAAAATGTAAAAAAAAAAAAAAAAAAAAAAAAAACCCAAAAAAACCAAAATGGACTCTTACCATTGTAATTTAAACTATAATATATTTTGGACTAGGCCATTCTTCCAGTATTTCTCATCTAAAAAAACCTCTTTTTTCTTAATAGACATCTGATTGCCATGCACAATTAGGGTACGCTTGATAATCTGAATGAAACATATCAAAATGGAAAAGAAAATCCACATCTGAAAATAATCTCAATGAAAACAGGGACTTAAGTACTGCTCATATATGTGCCATTTATTACATATGTCAAATTAAGAATATTAGATGTAGTAATACTTTCATCAGGGTTGCTAAAACTATCAAAACATTAAGGAGAAAAACAGTAATAAAATATGAAATTCCACAATCTGAGATTGCACAATAAAATTTCTTTAAACTGTCTTTAATTCCAGGCTACTTAAAAAAAATAGCAATCAAATTAAATTTAAATTTTAAGTTTTCAAAGTTAAAAAAGCACTGATTTCGTGGAATGACCCACATCTAACTTATCTGTGTCATCGGTACTTTTGTAGTGTTTTAGGTTCTTTTAGCATATTGCTTTGGTTTTAAGCACATTTCCAGGGTGGTTCACTGGGGAGCATATGTTCCCAAGGTCCTCAGTTCCCCAGTTCAATATTCTCTGAACACACATCAACCCTTCTGATGTGTTCATGCCATTTTCTGGAACTCTCAGTCTCTAAAATAGTTTTGGTTTTTGCATATCAATACATAAGACATAGACTAAGACTAAGAGCCATAACAAGATGAAATGTAGGATTAAAATTGACGGGTATGAGTGAAGGGTTCAGACCCCTTACCAGTTTTTTTTTTCCTAATCTGAACCTGTTTGGAGATGGGAATAGTCAGTTGTTATGGATATGTTTAAAAATGGGAATTAAACCTGATCCTAGGCCTGTTTTCTAACCCTTTGTTTGCCCTTTTCTCATTCCTTAATTGATTAATTATTTTTTTTCAATTATTCATTTTTATAAAAGTTTTTAATTTCTTGTGCTGCCATCAATTTTGGAACTGTTCTAACAAAAAGAGCAACAGTGATCTGTGGCAGTGCAGTTTCATTACTCTCAGAATCATGATGACATATCAAGCCAATACAGAGCTGGGGAACATCTTTCTCAGGTCACTGTCATCGCTTTCATCAATCTTGTTTTCAACAGCAGTTCTCATCTTATTTCCAGTCTTAGCAGGCAGCTAGTTTCTTTTACAAAAGCTCTGATAAACCCACTGAACACTACCTGCACAGCACTTCACAGCAGACAGACAAAGCTAGCAACGAAGGCCCCAATCAAACAGAAAGCATTTTGTAGGTTCCAAAACACAAGGTGCACTGCACTGCTCTTTTTTTCAAATTGAGTGCCACCAGTAAAAAAAAAAAACAATTGCTGTTCATATTTTTTGTTGCCAGGGAACCACCCCATCACCCCTTTACCCTAACCATCTCGTGTAATCAATCTACCGTTTATTTATTTAATTTCATTTTTATTTATTTCTCAGTAATTAGTAGCTAGATACTAAAATGGACAGGCAGAGGGTACTTGCTCTAGCTCAAACAGCAGCATCCAGCTGCTAAAATACTTTTTGCGTGATTGGGGCCTATGATACCTATTGCAGACAGTCAAACATCTTGCAGCTTAAAGCTATAGTTGGTAATGTTGGAGAGCTAGCAAGATTTGAAAGCGGCACCTCCTCTAAGCTCCGCCCCCTCCTCCCCCTCCCGTCAGTGCTCCGTCCAAAGCCAGGGCCCCACACAAGCTTGAACACACATCCTGCAGTCAGCAGGGCAGAGGAGAGCCAAGTAAAGTAACAAATCCCCCCGAAGCAAAACAAATAATTACCTGTCCAACAGAAAGACAGCAACCTCTGCATCACTTTTCAGGCCCTTCAGCTCCCTCAGTTGTCTCGGATTTTTTTCATTCATTTTTCTGAGCACATTATGTATTGACTAATCTCAGGATGGAAGGACCATTTCACCCAATATAACAAGAAGTGTTTCTGAACAGGATTACCAACTATAACTTTAAGACACATATTATATAAAGATTTTTTTCGGGAACTGGTGAAGATCAGCTAAAAGTAGAGTGAAGATTGTATTTACATTCATTAGATGAACAGAAACTTGACCCAAATAAATGCTTATGTTACTCCATGCATGGATGTGTGTAGGCCATTGTTCGCTTATGAGCCACTACGACTTGGAAAGGCAAACACATCAGGACTGGACTGTGTCTGTCTGTCAGTTTGTTCTGGAGTTGTTCTGCTAACCAAGGGGCAAAAAATATTAACGCAGCTTTAAACATTACATTCGTTAAAAAATATCTGTCATAGATACTTGTTAAAGGCTTCATGTTGCTTCAATAAATGCTCAATAACATTTGTAGAAATGTATCCCTAATCTAAAAATTATGCTGGGCCCTATTATGCTAGCTATCCTATCATAGACAGCAAACTGAGGTGTACCATTAAGTAGTACACCTCTAGCTTGCTGTAAGCTAGAGTGATGATGTGGATGTGTGGTACCTTTCCCCACAGCAGGACAGCCTAGTCAAGATCCTCTTCACCTCATCCACCTGCCTCTGCTGATCTTCAGTCCACTTATCCTCTTCCTCATCAGATGCTGCTTGGCCCTCCACCGAACGGAACAGCTGCTCCTCCACTACAAGTCACGACACACTGTCATCATTAATGCAATCATTACTATCACTGTCATAGAGGACAGCAGCCAGAAGTGTAGAGAATAAAAGACTTGAGACTAGAGCTGAAAAAAAAATAGTCAATTAATCAGTCAGTTAAAAGAAAATGAGTCTGCAACTTTTTTGATGATTAATTAATTGTTCAGGCAAAATTTCAGGCAAAAACACCATCCATTCTCTGGCTCCAGTTTCTCCAGTGTGAGGATGTTCTGTTATCTATGGGGTTTGGACTATTGGTCGCATGCAACAAGCAATAAGATGCCACTTGTTACATGCATTTTTCACTACTTTCTCACATTTTATGGAAAAACTACAATTACCACCCTGCAGTTGTATGCTTCACTGCACCAGTCAAGCTTCTCTTCTAGCTTACATACATGTCTGTGAAAACATGGATGCTTCACGCACATCTTCCCCTCGAAAGCACAGAAGATCTATACAATCAGCACAGTTTCAAGGTGGGCACCCAAGATTAGTGTCACTGATTCAGTATCTGACCGAATATCTCCCCTTCGGTTCCTGAGATATGATGTTGAGTTGGACAGAAAAGTGTTTATGCAGAACATTATTAATTAACATAATGTCACAATGAAGTTCACCTTTGACCTTTTGAATGTAAAATGTCATCACTTCATAAGTATGTCCTATTAGACATTTGTGTAAAGTTTTACTCATAGTTAGCATAACAATTGTTGAGTTATAGCCAAAAACATATTTTGTGAGGTCACACTGACCATGACTTTTTACCTTCAACCCCAAAATTCTTCTGTTTATTCTTCAGTCCAAGTGGACATTTGTGTCAAATTTAAAGAAATTACTTTGACGTGTTCTTGAGATATCGTGTTTACAAGAGTGAGACAGACAAGGTCATTGTGATCTTTGACCACCAAATCTAATCAATTTATTGTGGAGTCCAAAAGGATGTTTGTGACAAACTTCCCTCAAGGCTTTGAGATATCGCATTCAAGAGAATGGGACAGATGGACAGACAGCCACCCCGAAAACATAATGCTTCCAGCCACAGCTATCACCTTCACACGGAGGCATAATTAATCAACTATTTGGGGGTGCCAGTGGCTTAGTGGATAGAGCAGGCACCCCATGTACAAGGCTGTTGCCGCAGTGGCCCGGGTTCGACTCCAGCCTGTGGCCCTTTGCTGCATGTCATTCCCTCTCCTTCTCCCCCTTTCACACTTGACTTTCCTATCAATTAAAGGCAAAACTGCCCCAAAAAAATCTTAACCAAAAAAAAAAAAAAAAAAAAAAAAAAGAATTATGAAACTAGTTCTTAAATTATGAAAGGGTAAATTAGCTACTTTCTTTGTCATTACAAACTGTCGACTGCTTAGCAGAGAGACGTTAGGACTCTGTCTTTTCATGAGAAACACGTCTTACTCTCACCTGGGGTCATCAGAGCACGCCCTGTCGGAGAACATCGGTCATGTTGGGAGTCCGAGCAACACCTCTGGCCCCGCCTGTTGCCAACACTCAGCTGCTGCTCTGCCCTGGTGCTACTTGGGAGTTGTAGTTTTGACACCTCCGATCTGAAAAAGAGCACTGTAAGTTTAGTATAGCTGTCTGCAGACTGCATGTTCTCTATGTGACCCTGTATTTGCTACTGCAGTGTAGCTTATGTCTCTGCACATAAACTGGCACTAACCGAGGGGCTAAAACTATTCTTCAAATTTGCACAGATGAGAAAAGTTGAGTCCAAACCAATTGCCAACATCAAAGAGAACATATCATGTAACAGAAGGTAGTGTGTGTGTTAAGCCACATCTATAACCACCATGATAATTTTATAGCTGCCTGTGATGTTGTATGCCAAATCTGGGTGGGGTAATTGAAGCCAGACATATCTTTAAGGCATTTTTACAGTAAAGTGGGTCAGTGGTAGAATGGCCCTGTTACTGTACAGGAGTTGGCTTGTGAGGTAAAAACACTCTGACTGACACTGGATGAGACAAAGTCAGAGCACAGACCTTCTTTAAAGCACATTAACAGTTTTATTGGCTCTGTTACACATCTTTTCATCTGCAGATGGAAAGACATGTAACACTTTAATTCTATATATCATATTCTCCCTTGTGTCAAAGACATATTTAAACATTTGTCAATGAAAAAACGGGTGGGAGTGCAGTTTGTGTGGATCAATCTCTCTGTAATGGTTTGAATTTGCTAGGTTTCTCCTGCTGTCTGCTCTTTCGTGTTTGGGGAAATCCAATAGGGGGCCTTCGTAAATCACAGTATAAGTGTTTCCAGATGATGATGTCTTGCTAAAAAAAGAGAAAGTCTCAAAAAGGTTTTCAACAGCCTGCCTCACTGAAAAAAAAAGTCATGGAGCACTCATGCTTATATCCTGTTGGCACAAGGCAGACTATGCCGTAAGACAACATTATACTCTGCATCTGTGTACTACTTTAAGGTCCTTTGTGCAAAAGCAGAGAGAAACGACTGACTTCACTGAAGGTCAATTATTGCAGCATGATTTCAGGCAATCAATCAGAGAGTCATGTTTAAGTTAGTGGGGGCCACGGTGGAGGAAAGAGAGTTAGTTCATGAGGGCCAGCAGCTGGCGTTGCACCAACATGGAACTGGTGCCTGCACATGGACACATGCTGTGGAGACACTCAGACTGTGGAATGAAATGGTGGAGGGCTTTTTCAAATGCAGGCTTTGGTGTGACTAATTGCACATTCATTGACAGTGGCTGGAGGGAGGCTGCAGCCTGTGTCCAGTGAATACTGTAGCAAGGCCACAGCTTCTGGCTCAGGCCTTTGACATGCATGGAGGTTTGAAATGGCTTTGTGTCCAAAAAGACAAAAAAGGCAACAAACACCATCAGTTTTGAAGCTAGTGAAACAATGACCTCCTAATTGTCACATGAAAGCTAGCTGTAACTTGTTTTTGACTTGTGCTAGACTGTTTCCCATCTGATGGTTTGACAGTGCTGAGGTATTTGCTGATTATGCTGAGCATGAGAATTCCAACTGGATGAACACAGACACCTGAAAGTAGTCCAGACAGACATCCTGGACAGTAGTCAGACTGTGGGATGTAGGCAGAAACAGAAAAAAATGTAATCAGTGTTTCATTAGACAGGCATTGCAGCTCTCACCAATGTACCAAATGCAACAGCATCGTGGGTGGGTTTGACCTGCCAAAATGAAAATATCTATTCATTCACTAATTTTGCTGAGAAAGAGAGAGAGACAGAGAGAGAGTATAATACACTGCAGATTTCAAAGACAAGTCTTTATGTGAAAATTTTCTACAAGTAGAGAGAAAATCCTTGCATTTTGTGCACAAAAATAACTTGAAGCTGCACTAATCCACACATATATATTCACAATACAGTGTGAAATGAGTTGCTCATAGTGATAAACCAGCAGAGAATGATCAACTGATTTACAGTTTGCCTCAGCTCTATGGAGTGTTTAAGCCTCTTTCAGCTAATTGTTCTGGTATCCAACTGTATTGTTTGGTTCAGTCTCAGTGCTCTCAATAACCATATTTCCAGCAACAACAGGCAGCTGTTTTAAGTCAAAGAGCTTTGATATACACTGCACAATACCTGCCCAGCACCAAATCACAGATAGAAAAAGCAAGCCACTTAGTATAGTGTTTAGTTGCAAGTTATTTCCCCTAAGGAGGATGAAAACTGCTGAGCCCCCTGAGGGTCATAGTTTTTGTTCATTCCCTCACAATATATTTTGCTTTAAAGTGCAATATTTTGCAATCCCTCATGTTTTCTGTTCTCTTGCAATAACTTTTCCATTCTCTCACTATACCTTTGCATTCTTTCGCAAAAAAAATTGCGCTGTCTTACAGTACTTGCTGTGTGGGGTGTCATATGCTGTAAAGCCCTCTGAGACAAATTGTGATTTGTGATATTGGGCTTTATCAATAAAATTGAAAAAAAAAAAAAGATACAAAAATAAAAAATTGAAATACTTTGACGTTACCTCACAGTAATTTTGTTTTTCTATTTCTTCTAAGCCATAATTCTGCTCAGCTGCTCAAAGCACAGAACCCCTGTATCGATCAGCTATGCTGGGCATAAAGGGGCAAAAACTGTGGTGTATGTGCAGAGCGCCTAGGCCAGTTTGGGTCCGATTGACTGTATGCATGCAGGAATAATTCAACTACCAATCATATTATCTGTGGGTGTTAGTCCGACTTTTCACACAATAAATCAATTTTCTCTAACTTCATGTTAACATACTGAGTGGCTAATGCCAGAGCTCATTCAATGACACTGCAGAAGACGAGACAGAAATCAGACGGCACATATTAGAGTCATTTTGAAGGGAAGCAGGGAAACTTTGCTGATATTGAACCAGCTGTGTGTCAACGCATTGTGCACAGATGAACGTTGTTTGACTTCTTCCGCAGCCCCCCGACAGTCCAGCTGCCAGTCTGGGTGCTGGGAGCAGCACGGGGGTGAAGCTAAACACTGTTCATCTGCACACACTGTGATGCCACACAGCTGGTTCAGTATCAGCAAAGTTTCCCTTTATATTCATTGTCTTCAGTTGCAGCGAGTTTGTCCCGAGTAAGCTTGTGTCAGAGAATCATCGCGGTAGGCCCAGCCATTTCCGGATGTATGCGTTGGCTAGCCGGTCCATGCCGTTGGCTGTTGATGATGGAATGTCGCACATCTTCAGTGGCCACATGACCCTTTTGTACAGTGTGAAGTTGTAGCACCACACTTTGTACTTTCCAGGGAGCTGGCTCTTGTTGATACTTGCGAGGCCTTCTGAGAGTTGTTCCTGTGCTGCCTTACCCGCTTGCTTGTCTGACAGATCTGCGCTGTAATACCGCCCTGGGCTCTGTATGGGCTGGCTGGCCAGTAGGGGGATTTGCACACCTTCTGCGACAAAAATGGTGTTGTCATTCCTGGAGCCTTTTTGTAGGGAGAGGCTTCGTGACTTGGAGGGTTTTATTTTCATCCGTGCCCATGTCACTAGTTCATCCAACCTTTTCAAGCACCTTCTTGTGCATGGAGCTGTCTGCAGAACTACGGTGACATCGTCCATGTAGCTTCGGAGTGGTGGAAGCATTTCCCCTGTCTGCAGCTTCATTCCTCCCATGGTCTGTTGGGCTCCGCAGAGGATGATCTCAAAGGCTGCGACAAAGAGGACTGGAAAGATGGAACACCCCATGACGATGCCTACTTCCAGTTGCTGCCATCCTGTTGTAAAATCCTGGAGGCTGAAGCACATCTGGAAGTCCCTGAAGTAGCTGCTTACTAGGTTGTTGATGGACTCAGGGACGTGGAAGAACTCCAAAGCAAAATGGATGAGTTTGTGAGGGACGGACCCATAAGCATTCGTGAGGTCAAGCCACACCACGTGTCTCTTAGACCCCATCCCAACTAGGCTACTTAAGGAGGTCTTTTCTTTAGTTAACACTCATATATTAGATATGATCAATATATCCTTATTAACAGGCTATGTACCACAGTCTTTTAAGGTAGCTGTAATTAAACCTCTACTAAAAAAGCCCACCCTGGATCCAGAGGTGTTAGCCAACTATAGACCAATATCTAATCTTCCCTTTATGTCAAAGATCCTTGAGAAAGTAGTCGCAGACCAGCTGTGTGATCTTCTCCATGATAATAATCTATTTGAGGAATTTCAGTCAGGATTTAGAGTGCATCATAGCACTGAGACAGCACTAGTTAAAATTACAAATGACCTTCTGATTGCTTCGGACAAAGGACTTGTCTCTGTACTTGTTTTATTAGATCTTAGTGCGGTGTTTGACACAATTGACCATCAAATTCTACTGCAGAGACTGGATCACTTAATTGGCCTAAAAGGTTCTGCACTGAGCTGGTTTAAATCTTATTTATCTGATCGTTTTCAATTTGTTGACGTTCATAATGAATCGTCCTTACGTACCAAAGTTTGTTTTGGAGTTCCGCGAGGTTCTGTGCTCGGACCAATCCTGTTTACTCTATATATGCTTCCTTTAGGTAACATCATTAGAAATCACTCTATAAATTTCCATTGTTATGCGGATGATACACAGTTGTATTTATCAATGAAGCCAGAAGAAAGTAATCAATTAACTAAACTCCATAACTGCCTTAAAGACATAAAAACCTGGATGAGCACCAATTTCCTGATGTTAAATTCAGACAAAACTGAAGTTATTGTTCTTGGCCCCAAACAACTCAGAGACTCTTTATCTGATGACATAGTTTCTCTAGATGGCATTGCTCTGGCCTCTAGCACTACCGTAAGAAACCTCGGAGTAACATTTGATCAAGATTTGTCTTTTAATTCTCATTTAAAACAAACCTCACGGACTGCATTTTTTCATCTGCGTAATATTGCGAAAATTAGGCCTATCCTGACCTGAAAAGATGCAGAAAAATTGGTCCACGCTTTTGTTACCTCAAGGCTGGATTACTGTAACTCTCTATTATCAGGTAGCTCTAGTAAGTCCTTAAAAAATCTCCAGCTAATTCAGAATGCAGCAGCATGTGTACTAACAGGAACTAAGGAACGAGATCATATTTCTCCTGTTTTAGCTTCTCTGCACTGGCTCCCTGTAAAATCCAGAATTGAATTTAAAATCCTACTGTTAACTTATAAAGCTCTAAATGGTCAAGCTCCATCATATCTTAGAGAGCTCATAGTGCCTTATTATCCCACCAGAACTCTGCGCTCTGAGAATGCAGGGTTACTCGTGGTCCCTAAAGTCTCCAAAAGTAGATCAGGAGCCAGAGCCTTCAGCTATCAGGCTCCTCTCCTGTGGAATCATCTTCCTGTTACGGTCCGGGAGGCAGCGCCGTCTTCACATTAAAGACTAGACTTAAGACTTTCCTCTTTGATAAAACTTATAGTTAGGGCTGGCTCAGGCTTGCCCTGTACCAGCCCCTAGTTAGGCTGACTTAGGCCTAGTCTGCCGGAGGACCCCCCTATAATACACCGGGCACCTTCTCTCCTTCTCTCTCTCTCTCTCTCTCGTATTCTATTACTGCATCTTGCTAACTCGGCCATTCTGGATGTCACTAACTCGGCTTCTTCTCCGGAGCCTTTGTGCTCCACTGTCTCTCAGATTAACTCATATCGCAGCGGTGCCTGGACAGCGTGACGTGTGTGGCTGTGCTGCTGTCGTGGTCCTGCCAGATGCCTCCTGCTGCTGCTGCCATCGTTAGTCATTAGTCATACTTCTACTGTTATTATACACATATGACTATTGTCACACTTGTATACTGCCAGATATTAATACATACTTTCAACATATTGTACCGCAGTAGCCAGAACTATAACTATAATATTATTACTTTCAATAATGTTGTTGTAAGCTACTGTCATTACCTGCATCTCTCTCTCTCTCTCTGTCTTTCTCTGTCTCATTGTGTCATGTGGATTACTGTTAATTTGTTATGCTGATCTGTTCTGTACGACATCTATTGCACGTCTGTCCGTCCTGGAAGAGGGATCCCTCCTCAGTTGCTCTTCCTGAGGTTTCTACCGTTTTTTTCCCCATTAAAAGGGTTTTTTTGGGGGAGTTTTTCCTTATCCGCTGTGAGGGTCATAAGGACAGAGGGATGTCATATGCTGTAAAGCCCTGTGAGGCAAATTGTGATTTGTGATATTGGGCTTTATAAATAAAATTGAATTGAAAATTGAAGGTCGCTTTTCTCCTGCTTGGCTCTCTGGATCTGCCCCCAAATCACTGATGAAGGCTCCATGCATCCTGGAAAGCCTGGCACTCCTGCTTTCTGGCAGCTGGTGTCAATGTAGCCATTTCCTGTGAGATAAGATGTCAATCTCTTGGCCATGACTGCAAAGAACTTTCCCCTCGATGTTCAGTAGTGCAATGCTCCTGAACTGGCTGATGTTGTGGGACTCCTGCTCTTTCGGAATGAACACCACTACAGCTCTTTGCCACTCTGATGGTATGAGTTGGTTCTTCCATGCTGCACTCATGAGTTTCCAAAGGCATTTCAGCACTTGGGGGCAGTTCTTGTAGAGCTTGTAGGGGATTCCGTTAGGCCCTGGAGCTGAAGCTGACCTTGCTCTCTTGTCGAGTGATTATATGCAAGTTTATTTTCTGACACAGCCTACATTGTTTTCATTTTCTAGATGAAAGTACTGCCGACCCGCACTGGTTTTGTGAGAGGACATTGCTCTTATTTCCCACCGTGCTGTTTAAAAACTCTTACTCTAGCATTACCATGGGGGACTGCTGTCTGACGGCTCTGTAGCACCCACTAATCTAATCCCTAATCTCACCAGAGTGACAACATAAATCCTGTGCTATGACTACAGCCAAAAGAAGTCAGACACCTCCTGTTACCTGCAACCTATACATAGACCCATATCTCATTAATTTCTTAAGTTTTTATTATCAAACCAAAAGTTTTTTCACCTTAGCAACTCAGTGAAATGCTGTAACTTTTATATTGAACAGGTGTTCACATTAGCTAACTTGTTTCCACCATAAACTTTGTAAACCAAGAGATGTGGCCACCATGATGGCATCCATTGGTTTGTGGACTCTTATTTTGAAGCCTCCAGTTCAGCATTTCAGCTGTCACCATCTTGACTTTTTGGAGTCAGAAGTGACCATATTTGGATGAGAGGGTGGAGCTGTGGAGAAGCGAGGGGTGGATCTGAATCATAGACTGTAGGCAGACAGCCTGTCACTTAAGTGGCCCCGCTCTTAAAAATGTGTTACTTTAAGCCCTAATAAACCAGGATTGTACCATGCATGCTGTAATGATGTTTATTTCTGCTGTAAAGTTGGGCATTTTAACATGAGTGTCTAAGGGGATTGACTTGCTCCTGAAGCCAGCCTCAAGTGGCCATTATAGGAACTGCAGTATTTGGCACTTCCACATTGGCTTCATTTTTCAGCCCTGGAAGTTTCCCCTTTGCCAACATGCTTTTTCTTAGTTTGCACCACAATGAATAAATATTACATACACTGAAAAGTACTGAATTTCATGTCTCCCTCTGCTGGTAGGCCATCATGATAAGAGCATGCATGCATAATATTCCACTACAGAAGAGACTTGATGATCACCAAAATCAGGGGATTTATCGATATTGGTATTGGTTATCGGTCGAATGAGTTGTAACATAGCTGCATATTGGATATTGACAAAAAATCCAATATTGTGCATCCCTAACTTTAAATGCTCATAGTTTGTTTTATTTTACAGCATGAATCAGTCACAATACTCTACTGAATCCAATTTCCAGCAGTAGTTTTTTTTTTAAAAAACCCTGATAAACCAAATTTATGCTAACTGCTCAGCACCACACAAAAGTTAATGACAAACATATGAGGAAAGTGAAATGTCTAGCTGCTAAAGTTTATCTCAGCCTTTGGTGAAGGTCAAAACAAAGCCAAAAGGAGAGAGAATACTGCACTTACATATGCAGCAGGTGGAAAGATACACAACTTCAAATGAATGCTAATGTTGAGCCATGTCCGCTGGTATAGCAAATAGTCAATTGTTTACTAACAGGTATGGGCCATAAACACTGTATAAGGTCACTTTGAGGCCTGTGTCTCTGTCACTTGCTCTAAAAGTAAGTGTATTTATACTTGTGTTGTGTGTCAGCTCTATACAGAGCCTATGCTGTAGCCTACACACATGGCCTACACCGTTGTGAGAATTTGTACTTGTGTGGTGGTGTTTCTGTGTCACTCTGCAGTTACACTTCTAAAACACTAGTTGGCAGTGGGGCTTCTGTGAAGTGCTGTAAAGCTTAGTTACTTCAAAACACACCTAAAGCACACATTAAATATGGCTTAATAGTGACAATCTCAAACACAAGTATACACATCGGCTTCATCGTGACTCGCAGGAGTCAGACATTCGTCTTTTGCCGGACACATTTTCCTCACAAATACAGCATGCTTATGTTATGAGCACAAGCCTATAACTTTCTACATTATATAAATTCGCCTAGTGGCTAGCTCAGATTTCACATATGAAGCCAGGGACAACAGCAACATTTAACAAAGGTAACATTACAAAATTAGGATCCATTACAACTTGCAAGGCTCACTGACAAACAACTGTCTTACACTAAACACGTTTTCCAAAAAAGTACAACATGCTAACATTATAAGCGCAAGCCTATGGAATGGGTCAGCCAATCTGGTCCTGTTGGTCAGTGTTTACTTATTCAGGTAACACTTGTGGTTCCGCAGAGTGAATGACCTGACATGGTGCGTTCATGAATTCAGTCTGACACTAAAATGAAAGCCCTGTTGGTCAAAGAAACTAGGGATGAACCGAAATGAAAATTTGTGGCCGAAGCCGAAGCTGAATAATATTAAACGCTTGGCTGAATACCGAGTACCGAATATCGTTGTTTAGTTTTTCATTAGTTTTTGCAGATGAACCCCCTCCAGATTAGTGTTGTCACGGTACCAAAACTGGATCCCACTGTACGATACCAATGAAAATATCATGGTTCTGAGTAGTATCACGATACCACAGTGAAAATGAGGCAGATGTGCCTTTTGTCATTTATGAAAAAATAAATCACTTTTCAATTATAGGCTACATCAGTGATATTTCAATGGAATAAATTACTTATTGACTTATTCATACTTCAAAAACAGCATCAATGAGTGATGAACATAGGGGGGATCAAAATAAAATAAGTAAATAAAATAAGAATCAACCAGCCACCCTCCTCCCCTTCATAAGTAAAGAACAGTCCCTAAAGTGCAGTGAGGTTTGTGGGCCATAAACGGCTCATTTCTCCTCTGACACATCACATAACTGTGTTCGGCTGGCTCGGCTGTTCAGGTACTTCTGGGCAGTCCACACGCCAAGAAGAGGATATTACTGAAGCCGACTTATCCGTCGCCGGTAAGCCGATGGCAATGGTATGGTAATGGTATTGACAGGAATACATTACTGTCCATGTCTGTGACCCCCGTTCAACCCACAATCGGTGGGATTCACCTTACGTTTCTGCTGGTGGTTGAAATCTGTAGGCTGCTCGCACAGCGTGCTGAATGATTTAAGCCTATTTTGCTCGCTCAAAACTATTTTTAGTCGTAAATGCGAGTGCAGTGAGGGACGGATTGCCACACTGCCGACATTTTACTCCGCGCATCACAGCACACTGTTTGATTGCGTTATCAAAACACGCTGCTATTATTCGGCCTTGCTTTTAATTTATTCCACCGAATACCGAATGTGTGTTTTTTTGCAATATTCGGCCGAATATATTCAGTTACCGAATATTCGGTGCATCCTTAAAAGAAATAGAGCATTATATGTCTATATAAATAACAAACAGTTATGTTAATCACACATTCATTCCACTCAGCACTCTGCTGCTCCGTCTCCCCAGACAGAGTGCCCAGAGTGTGCTCTGCCACTACAAGAGTGCAATGCTCAAGATAACTGAATGGTACATTCCAATTCAATTCAATTCAATTTTATTTATAAAGCCCAATATCACAAATCACAATTTGCCTCACAGGGCTTTACAGCATACGACATCCCTCTGTCCTTATGACCCTCGCAGCAGATAAGGAAAAACTCCCCAAAAAAACCCTTTAATGGGGAAAAAAAACGGTAGAAACCTCAGGAAGAGCAACTGAGGAGGGATCCCTCTTCCAGGACGGACAGACGTGCAATTCCAACAGCGCTGTGAATTTATGAACGGTCCAGTTTGTGTGCTATTTCTGAATGCACCACTTGCATTATCTTCCTCAATTGTCTAAAACAAGCTAACAGAAATGGCTAGCTGGTGCTAGCTAATATCTGTGGAGAATTATTTTGCCTCCAGCTAAGCCCTGCCCACCAAAAAACATCACACTGTTTACTAACAGTAAAAGGGTCTATTGTCTTAACAATACATTGTTTCTGGATGAATTTAGCAGTATACATACCTCATCTCATCTTTGATTCAGTACTATAGAAGTGGAGCACAGAGATAAACAAATTTACTCTTTCTGAAACGTCTATATGGCTTTTCCCTCTCTTTGATCAGGTTACTGTGTCAAAAGCATCCCTTGGTTTATTTGTAGCCAAAATTAAATTAAGACTTGGAATAATTTAAGACTTCAGAATAATACACATGCTGCTTTCTCTGTATTGCACGTGACTGTGAGATTATTCTTTACCATTAAGAAAAAAGTCATCTTATCATTCTTATATTATTATGGCATTGGTCTGACATTTAAGCTCTTAGCAGAGTAATGCACCAGTGTATAATTAAGTATATGTGGAGGCTTTTGGTAGCCTTTGTCAGCCTAATTATTACTACATCCCTCAAGGCGCTCACACAGGAGTAAGGTTATACATGAAGAGCTCTATTGTGCTATGTCAGGGCATTTCTAATTCATAGGATCCTGTATTCTGCTCCATTAGCAAAAGTCTAAAGCGTTCTTTGGGCCTTTGGGTAGTCCAGATGTTTGTTGTTAGAGCCAGGACACCCAGAGTCCTATCTGTGTTTATCACATTGCAGATGTACATTGCAGCATACCTCTAAACCAGAGAGAAGGAAAGCAGGGCAACGATTCAGTGTGAAAATGAGCCCACTTGACAGTGTGGTTTTTTTTATAAGCTGTCCAAGAAAAACAGTAAGGCAGAATGCCACGGGTCCCAGACATCTTTGAGTGTGTCCTATCCACATTAGAAATGCCGTGGCAACACCTGCTCCACACAATGTTGCAGCTCTTGTGCGGAGACAGATAAATGGTCTGCTAGACTCTCCTCTCCCCTCTGCTCTCAGGCACCATGCAGAGAGCATGAAAAGGTTTGGAGATTATTCCTCCCCCGAGGCCTGCCTTTAGAGGGCCAGGGGTTAGATGCATACAGAGAAAAAGTCTGCAGGCGTGTCGATAAAATGGAAAGTGTGTTTTAAACTTGCTCACTTAGAGACACGTGTTTGCATGCTTCCTGGACTAAAAATAGTGACACCTGGAATCAAGAGGAGAATAAAACTGAATAAGTTCTGGGGTGACAGATGACGAAAGTTAATTTATGTGCACTCTACATCTTTTCTTTGGAGTACAAAAAAAAGATGGAATGCTGAATGAAGCCATTCCTGTCTTGGCCTTGCAAAACATGTCTGTCATTTCATGAACAAACAACTGAGTGTTTGCTTCTTCTTCCAGATGGTAGGCTTTCCTCCCCCTCATTTCTTTTTGTTCCTCTTACTGGGCTTCCTATTGTCCAGTCCCTCTGGCCCCCAGACCTCTATAGGCCAGAGTGACTGATTTAGACTCCCTTTACTCCCTGGAGTAAAAAAAAAACCACATCTAAAAGTGACACTTTTAGACTATCCCATTATAGAAAGACTAGAGGAGTGACTCCCATCAGAGTCTCAGCCTCTGATCTGTTGTGTACTGTCCAAAGAAATCACAGATGTTATGCAACAGCACCTACTTACGTTTCATACCAATGACCACATTTTCTATTATATTCAAGTAGGTAGAAGATGAACTGATCTCCAAAAGCTATGAAGTTAAAGACAAAAGATGCTTTTCAACATTTCAAGCGAGATTACTATAATACATTTTGTTTTGTACAATTTTAGAGTGAGAAAAAGGAAAGAAGCACCATTCAAATCAGCTTGTTAGTACTATGGCTTGTTCACAGTCATCGCTAGAATCAATCAATCAATTTTATTTATAAAGCCCAATATCACAAATCACAATTTGCCTCACAGGGCTTTACAGCATACAAAATCCCTCTGTCCTTTGGACCCTCACAGTGGATAAGGAAAAACTCCCCAAGAAAAACCCTTTAACGGGGAAAAAAAAGGGTACAAACCTCAGGAAGAGCAACTGAGGAGGGATCCCTCTTCCAGGACGGACAGACATGCAATAGATGTCGTACAGAACAGATCAACATAACAAATTAACAGTAATCCGTATGACACAATGAGACAGAAAGAGAGAGAGACAGAGACAGAGACAGAGAGAGATGCAGGACAGACCGTAATGACAGTAGCTTACAACAATATTAATAAAAGTAATAATATTATAATTAACTAGAACTGCAAGCAGTTATGAAAGGGGGCCAAGCCCCCTCGTGCGACTCGGTCCCCGCGTCCCGCGGAGCCCATGGAAGTTGTCCCCGAAGGACGACGGGCTCTGGGCGAGCGCATGTTTATGAATGTGTCATTTAAAATGTGGAAGTTACAGGCAAAACTGCCTTTGCATCCGTTATAGCACCACCTATAGACCGATTTGCGACGAATTTGGCACAAAGCCTCTGGATGACCTCGGGAACGAGTGACTTAAGTTTGATGTTGAAAGCATCTACTTTGAGCGAAATATGAAACAGTGTGTGTTTTTTAGCTAGCAAAAAAGATTGTTTGGTTGTCACAAGCGCATTTTTAGGAGTGCCAAAATTCTTTTGATAACTTTTCATCAGACACATCTGGAGATTCTATGTGCAAAGTTTCAGGCAGGTGGCACTTAAAATGTAGGAGGAGTTCGAAAAAGTAGGTTTTGGACATGTGGCATGTGCAGCAGTAGTGGGCGGGGCTGTGTCAGAAAACCCAGCTCTATCCAGGGAACACATGGATAAAATGTTTGTGAAAGTGTCATTTAAAATGTGTAAGTTGCAGGCAAAAACGCGTTTGCATCCGTTATAGCTCCACCTAGTGGAGTACATGTGCAATTTTTGGTATGGAAGATCTGTGTCCTATTTTATATGTACCCTTAAAATTTCAAAGCCCTCAGCATAATAGTTTGGCTGAAATTAATGTTTGTTGTTTATCTTGTAATAAGCCACGCCCACATTGACCAGTCATGACCACCTTCAAGATATGACCTCAGAATTGGCCCTACATCATACCAACCGAATTTCGTAGAAATCGGTGCAGCCGTTCAAGAGATATAAACTTACCATATTTGTAGCGCCCCCTAGTTGCCAAAATTCGCCAAATTCGGCTCATACCCTCACAGTCTTATGCCAACCAATGATCTCAAATTTGGTGTTAACAGCATTTAGTTTGACCGAGATATCCAGCAGTTTGCATTTTTATAGCTAGCTATAGAAGTTTGTTTGTTAATAATTTGCACATTTTTTGACCGAATAAAATTCTTTTGACAACTTTAGATCAGGTCCAGTAGAAGAGTGTATATGTCAAGTTTCACGCAGATTGGACAAAATCCCAAGGAGAAGTTCGAAAAAGTAGGTTTTCCAGTTTTCACAATTTTGCGAAAAAACTTCCTAGGCGCAAGTGGGCGTGGCCTATGGCTAAGTGATTCAGCTCTATTCAGGGAAGCTGGGGATACAAGATTTTTGAATGTGCGACATACGGTGTGGGAGCTATAGGCAAAAACGCATTGGCCTAGGTTATAGCGCCCCCTGCAAGCAGATGTACATGGTTTTTTGCGTCTGAGGTATGTGCAGGGGTCTGGACCACCCCTCCAAATTGCACCGCCCTCCCTTGCCGGTTTAGCCTGCAGCGCCACTTTTACCTACGGAAGAATAAAAATAAAAATCTTTACAAAAACAATAGGGTTCCTAGCACTGCTGGTCCTAGGAAACGCGTCTGCTTGCATACGCGTTCCCTCGGCCCCTCAGACTTGGCCCCCTAATAACAATATATTAATATCTGATAGTATACATGTGTGACAATAATCATATGTGTATCAGTAGAAGTATGACTAATGAAGAAAAGGCCAGGTGATGCAAATTTCAAAGCTTCATAAATACTCTGACTTCTGAAACCTTGTCTCAAAAATCAGCAGCCATGGGCTCCTCTAAACAGTTGCCTAACACTCTAAAAACTAAAATAATTGATGCCCACAAAGCAGGAGAAGTCTTTAAGAAGGTAGCAAAGTGTGGAAGACCAAGAAACATTCTGGGAGAGCTGCTTGCAGGATTGTTAGAAAGGCAAATCAAACCCCCCATTTGACTGCAAAAGACCTGCAGGAAGATTTATCAGACTCTGGAGGGGTGGTGCACCGGGGGTGGGCGATATATATATATATATATATCTATCTTACTATATAATGACGAAAACTCTGTCTGTCTGTGGGTGGCGCTACAGCAACCGACTGAAATTGCTAACTTTGAATGGGCATATCTCATGCCCCGTATGCCATACAGACATGAAACTTTGCACATGCAGATGCCTCTCCTCGTGAGGAACAAATTTGCCTCAAGAACCCGTAACTTCCGGTTATATAGATTTTCTGCCATTTTGAATGTCTTGAAAAACACTTAAAATCGATCTCTTCCTAGGAACTCTGTCCGATCTGCATGAAACTGGGTGAACATAATCTAGGGACCAATATCTAAAGTTTCCTGTTGGCAAAAGTTGGAAAACTTACTAAAACTGAGCTTTTATAAGGCAATAAATATTACGGAGGGCGTGGCTCATCACATAAATGTGTAAAACATCTCAAGGGTTTCACCGATCACCACGCAACTTTGTAGGCATATGACCACACATAACCTGAGGGGACCCCTCCATTATTGACCCGATCAAACAAAATGGGGGCACTAGAGAGCTAATTTCTTATCTAGGCCTAACCACCATATTGATTTTTACTAAACTTGGTAGATATGTAGAACAGGACACCTCAAGTTGACTGGAGAAATTTAACTCTAATTGGCAACTGGGTGGCGCTATAACAACAGAAAAATGCTTAAAAATGGCTAAAATGCGACCGATCGCTGTGGCTCCCCCTGTGGCCAAATGTTTGGGTTTTTTTTAATTTTTGGTATAACCAAGTCATGGTATGGTATGCTGTACATAATCACGGAAACTGTCAGTGTGTCATTCTGTCAGTCAGTCATTCTGTCTGTCCCACATTTTTCAACTCACTGACGTGGTCAATCTATGTGAAACTGCACATAGGCACTGAGGATTGGCATAGGTAGAAGGTGACAAAGCTACCAATGAGTATGGACTAGTTACTATTAATTTAAGAAAACAGAATTGCAGCAAATTAAGTGATATAGTTTTACATGTCAACCTAACAGCGTGCCCACAAATATTCAGTAAATACTACACAAAAATTATGTCTCATCTATTTAGTTTGTAAACAACAACAGTAGCTCAGAGTAAGATTCAGATTCTGTATACAATATCAGTGGCTCAACAAAATAAAATCTAACACAAATTACACATTTAAACAGTTCACAAATACAAAAAATGTACCCTGGGATCTATATATATATATATATATATATATATATATATATACATATATATCTCAACAGGTGATTTCCTCCTCTTTTAGCCAAATCCTAAATGACTGAGTTGGTTTTCTCCTCTAATCATCCCGCTGTAACCTGTGACAGGCTGTTATGCTACCATAAATATTGCATATTCACATGTTTTGTTTTGTTTTTGTCAAGCTGTGAGCGTCACATAGGTTTACATAACTACAGGTTTATGACAAAATCACTTGATGACACCGACTCCCATATGCGCACAGAGAGAGAGGAGAGGGAGAGATGCTGTGCCGTTGCCGGAAGGACTGCTGAATTAGTTCCCTCTGAGGGGTTACTCCCTAAAAGAGTCTGAGAAGTCTAGGGCTGTTTATAAAATATTAAGGACGCCCAGGCCTAATGATGCCACAGTTAATTCCACACTACTGAAGCTGCTCCTCTTTTTGGAACCACCACAGAGTTAGTTATAATTTCGCTTTCAGCTATGTATATTGTTGCCGTGGGTAACAGTATGACGTCAATATGTCAAGTTGAAAAATCAAAGTTATGGCAAGACGGTGGCATGTTCAGATACAGTGGCTAACTCTGTGCATTGTTGTTTTTCTGTTGTTTATTACGTTTGTACGGTTGTCGAACAGCAACATTACATACAGCAGGGATGCTCTTAGTAGATCGTAGTAGCATGTGGCAGTATGGATGTAGTCTGGAGTATAGATACGATCATATCCTGTGGGAGATCGCACGCACAGCGGGTTCTGGGTGGATTACTATACTGTACGAGAGACGCAAGAGGCACTGGAGAGAATGGAGGCAGAAGCGCGGCTGTCAAAGCCCAGTATCTATCTCACTAATGCCAGATCGCTCGGCAACAAGGTGGATGAGCTGGAGATAATCATAGCGGCAAAAAAGTCGGTTCTGGACTGCTCCTTAATGGTGATAACTGAGACCTGGCTACACAGTGGGATCCCTGAAAAGGCTATCATGCTAGCAGGCTGCACAGCTCACCGGGCAGAACAGAGACTACGGTAAGAGCAGAGGAGGGGGCTGTGTATATACTCAATAACCAGTGGTGCACGAATACAACCACCATGGACACACACTGCTCACCAGGAGTATATTACCATGCCAACCCTTCTACCTGCCCCAGAAAGTTACGGCCTATTTCCACCAGATGTGTGTTGGTTGCATCTCCGCTCTGGCACGGCAGCAGAGCCGAAAGGATTCAATTCTAGTCAATGTGTGTGTTTCCACCGGCTGCGGCTGTGCTGCGTTCCAGCTCCGTCTCAGCTCCGGCACCCCAGAGCCCTCCGGAACAGATACACAGGACTTCTATTTTTGCCGGACGCCGGAGCACAACGCAGCAATTTAGCACAGAGCAGATTGTGCGGGGCAGGAAGTCGTGCACAAAAACAAAATAAAACATCTGGTTAATTTTCAAAATAAAATACAGTGTTCACAGCGGATCATATTTCCCTGCACTACACCTTGAAAATTACATAATGGGCAGAGGCAGGCCTGAAGTCAACAGGTCAGAGGTTTTCAGACATCATTTCACCCTGCTGACACCATGGACGAGGAGATATTATCATGGCGGTGCACCGAGATGTCTTCCGGCGGAGCTGCACCGCTCCGCACAGCAAACGCAGCCGGTGGGTACTGACGAACGGTGGAGCACGCAGCGGATAACCAGCACTGCCGTTCCGCAACGGACACGCATCCAGTGGAAATCCGGCGTTACAGTTGTTATTGTTATGGCTGTATATGACCCACCTAGTGCAAACACCAAGCTAGCCCTGGACACTCTGCTATCATTAGCAAATCACAGACTGCATACTCAGATGGGACTTTCATCATAACTGGAGACTTTAATCAAGCCAACTTGAAATCTGTCCTCCCTAAATTCCATCAGCATGTGACATGTCCCACAAGAGGTCTAAACACACTGGATCATGTCTACAGCAACATTAAGGAAGGATACAAAGTCTCCACACTACCCCACTTAGGCATGTCTGATCAGCTTTACCTTTCTCTCACCCCGGCATACAAACCTCTCATTCACAAAACTAAGCCCTGTGTGAGACTGATTAAGACGTTGCCTGAGGGAGCTCTCAGCCAACTCCAAGACTGTTTTGAGCACACACCGGGATTTATTTGCTCATCAGGACATAAACTACTTTACATCCACTGTCGTATTTTACATCCAAAACTGTACTGACTGCGTCACTGTGGACAAGCGCATCAGGTGCTTCCCTAACAGCACACCGTGGATGACTAGGGATGTCAAACATCTGCTGCTGGAAAGAAATACAGCCTTCAGGTCTGGCAAAAGGGATCTATACAGTGCTGCCAGGTCCAACCTGAAGAAAGGCATCAAGGCAGCCAAGAAGGACTACAGGCAGAGAATAAAAGGGCATTTCAGCTAGGGAGACCCACGGAAGGCATGGTAAGGTATTCAGCACCTGACTAAACACAAATACGGCAAAGACACCTACACCACCACTAGTGACTCTCTAGCAGATGAATTGAATCACTTCTTTGCCCACTTCGAGGTGACTGATACAGCCACTGGGAACCTGCTGCCTCCAGCCTGAGAAAGCCTGCCGCTTACTGTGAGCACAGAGGACGTCAGGAGGGTACTCCGAGGTGTTGACCCTAAGAAAGCTGCTGGTCCTGATGGCATCCCAGGGAGGGCACTGAGAGACTACGCCAACCAGCTGGCAGAGGTATTCAGCAAAATCTTTAACCTCTCTCTGTCTACATGCACTGTCCCCAAATGTTTAAAATCTGCCACTGTAGTTCCTGTCCCCAAGAAATGATGCATCAACAGCCTCAGTGACTTCAGACCAGTAGCTCTCACCCCCACTGTGATGAAATGCTTCAAGAGGCTGATTGTGAGGCATCTCAAGGCTGCACTGCCAACCACCCTGGACCAGAACCAGTTCAGGGCAAATAGGTCAAGAGGATGCCATAAACACAGCTCTGCATACTGCACTCTCTCATCTGAAACACCCTGGAACATCAGTGAGGCTACTGTTCTTGGACTTCATCTCCGCATTTAATACAATCAACCCCAGAAGAATGGAGACCAAGCTGCTGGACCTGGGTGTGAACCAGCACACATGCAGGTGGACTACAGACTTTTTAACCAACCGGTCACAGTTGGTCAGGCTGGGTACCTATCACTCTTGCTCCCTGAGACTCAACACTGGGGCCCAGCAAGGTTGTGTACTGAGTCCTCTTCTGTTTGCCCTCTACAAACATGACTGTACACCAACACACAGCACAAACAACATCATTAAGTTTGCAGACGACACCACTGTGGTCGGACTGATACAGAACGGAGATGAATCTGCCTAGAGGGATGAAGTCTGTAGACTGACTGAATGGTGCTCCACAAACAATCTGACACTAAACACCTCCAAAACAAAGGAGATGATAGTGTGTTTCAGGAAAGAGAATAAGTTTCCTGCTCCATTACACATCAAAGGAGAAATTGTGGAGAGAGTGCCTTTCTTTAAATTCTTGGGTACACACATCTCCCAGGACCTCACATGGACTCTCACTAGTGTGGTTTTCCAGCTGCATGGCTGCTGAAAGGAAGGCTCTCCAGAAGGTCGTCAAGTTAGCCCAGAACATCATTGGTACACAGTTACCAGCACTTGAGGACTTGTACAAAAGCCGCTGTCTCCGTAGGGCCACAAACATAATTAAGGACTCTTCCCACCCAGGTCACCAACATTTCACACTGTTACCTTCTGGAAGGCGATACAGGTCTATGAGATCTCGCACTTCCAGACTCCTTACACTTTTTATGCCATAAGTGCTATTAAGATAATAAATTCATATTAATTAAATATACAATAGTGCATACTGTGTATGCTCCTTGGCTGGGCTAGATGTGCAATTCAGTCTATATTTCTGCTGCTCTTTTTACACTGCACTGATTCATATTATCTATTTATTTATTACTGCATTTTATATTCTCATATTTTTACCCATAGTCTATTCTATGTGTCTCACTGTTGCTGGTTATTGTTATTGTTTATCATTTTTTGCTGTTTTTATGTGTAATAGCCCAGAATCACAAATTTTGTTGTACTACTGTGCAATGACAATAATGGCATTGAACTGAATTGAATTGAATATCAAGAGTATCACAATATGAATTTTTCATATGAGACTAAAAATTATACCGTTATTATCGTGAACGAGATGATAAGGCATACCCCTATGGTGCACTGTTCTACTGTGCAGCGACACCTGTACAAATATGACCTTCATGGAAGAGTCATTCGTGTGTCCTCATCACAAAATTCAGCAACAGAAGTTTGCAAAGGAACATCTAAACAAGCCTGATGCTTTTTGGAAACATGTTTGTGGACTGATGAAGTTAAAATAGAACTTTTTCGACAGAATGATCAAAGGTATGTTAGAAAAAAGGGTGCACAATTTGATCACATAAACATCACAACAGCAAACACCACACCATCTGTAAAAATGCTGACGAAGAGAGGATGGCTTTTATAACAGGACAAGGATCACATCTCGAAATTTACAATGGACTACCTCAAGAGGTCCAAGCTAAAGGTTTTGCCATGGCCCTGACAGTCCCCCGACCCAAACATAATTAAAAATCTGTGGAGACGCCTCAGAAGAGCAGTGCATGCAAGACAGCCCAAGAATTTCACAGAGCTCACAGAGTCTTCCTTAAAATATTAAAGAAATGTGTCATCAATTAACTTTTTGACTTTTGGAAATAAGAACATCTTTTACTTGCTTAGCTATCCACAGTAAACAGAATTTGGACCAAGGGTGACAAACGTTTGCATGCAACTGTACTTCCCAAAATGTTGAACTTCAAATGTTACAAATGCAAAAATAAGGTGGCAATCCTGCTGGGTAAGGTCTCATACTAGGTGCTTTAATATCATAAGGATCCATAACCACCATCTGTCTTCATCTTTATTATCACAGTGCAGTAGAATCCCCAAGACAGAAGCAGTGGAAGCTCTTAACCACCCCCTAGCCCTGTAACTCTGTATCTCTGAGATCCAGCAGATTCTCAGTTAATCTCATTCCTTGTCACAGCAGTTTCAAAATAATCCACAAGGATAAAGTTACGGTCGATCATTTCAACATCTCTATACCCATCACATATGATCTGAGACAGCGTCTTGAAAGAGTAATGACTTAATTTTAAGGTAGCCTAAGTCACACGGTTTTTAAACGATGCGTAAAAGAGGACAAAAAAAAGCATTGCATCTTGCACAAATGTTAAGTCACAACACCTCAACTGGCACCTCTCTATCTAACCATGTCCTTGGATGAGATGAGACTGAGCAAGCATTTAGGCTTTCAGAGGGAATATTCATGGAGCTCGGTTGCTAAGATCCATAGGATGGGGGTGCCTGTGTGGTATTGTTCTTTCTGGAGCAGAGTGAAAGAAACGAGCTGAGATTGATGAGAACAATCAATCTGTTGAGATCCTCACTCAATGTATCTCTCTTGACAGAGCCTTTGTGGTGTTGAATTATTTGCCATTAGTGTATCAATGGGAGGGCAGTCAAAAGACCTCGGAATGCAGTCTGCATAGATTACTGGGGTTTAGGGTTATAAGCAGGAGGTTGTGGCTATGAAATTTGTTTCTTAAAATAACCTAAAGGTAGGTAGTGGTGAGAACTTTAAATCATATGGGTCTGGTTGTTTGTGACTGTGTCTTACAGTCCCTAATAACAGCATTAAGTGGATGCTAACTTAAACTATTTACAGACATCTAAGAAAGCCAGACCTGCAGACACTGATTTTATGGTTGGAGCAGAGACAGCAGACACAGATAACCATTAAACCAATGGCTTTGTGCTAAGTCCAATTACACCCTTACTTCCAGCAAAATGAATAGCCTGCTTCCCAACAGTAGCGGAGCTCAGACAGGACTAGCCTGCCACACACAATGCCTGTTAAATAAACCAACACACAACAAGACTGAAAATTGGAAAAGTAAACCAAATCATGCCTTCATAAGGAGCATGGCAGAGTTTCCCAGGCATGAAGCCAGAAGTAAACAGATTAATTTTACTCTAGGAGGGATCATAATTCATTATAGTTCATTCTGGCCACAAAGGCCTTCCTAAGGCTATAACCTGCCAAAACAATCCCTTATTTGTGACATGATGTTCAGCCAGACACTTGTTTTGCTCAGGCTTTGACAGCTGATTGAATTCAATGAAGAGGTAAAAAAAAAAAAGCTCTTTGTCTAGTCTCTACCCTCTTTCTGTGACATCATCTTCATATCAATGGAAATACATGTAAAAAGAATAAATGTCAAAATGTCAGTTGCAATCACTGCTGCAGCAATCTCACTTTCCAGCAGCAGAAGGGAACCTGGAGAGCTATAATGCCAACTAATTTCTTGGTTTAAGTACTCATTACTGGGGCACTCTATGCCCTTTTTCAAGAGTATGCTTTTATTTGAAGAAGGCATTTTTTCGAGTAACCATTATTTAATGAAATTTAATGAAAATACATCTGATACAGGATATAAATCCTCTACATCAGACTCAAAATAATATCAGCCATACAAAAAAAACTCAATATACAGTTAAATACCTAAATAATACATACATATCACTTAAATACGTATAACAACATATCCATATTATATTTTATGTCACTTTTTAATCCAATAAAATTCAGTTATTATGGAAATGAATGATGAAATAACATTTCATAATAATGACTTTTAGTCACCTCTTTCATAATTTCACAAATAATTCACCAATTTGAGAAGTTCACTGTATCTTTCCGATTTATTTTATATTGAACAATTTGGTGTTCCATAGGCAAGGCAAGGCAAATTTATTCATATCGCAGATTTCATATCTATGGGTAACCAAAAGTGTTTTACAGATGACTCAAGTTAAGTCAGAGGCTGCATCCAAATGTCCACTCTCTGGATTTGTGGACTGAGCCTTCATGGACTTCAGTTATACGTACGATGACCTAAGTTCCCCTTCAACACATAAAGGTCTACAAGGGCAGAGACAGCAAGCCGCTAATAGACAGCCCTCGAGACTGTTGGCATGGAAATGTTTGTAGGACGATTACAATCATTGTTACTGCTGTCATATTCTGTCCACTCATCTGTCCCTGCAGATAACACAGAAATCTCATGTATAAGGTTGTTTTGTGAGTGAACAAAATACATGTCTGTATAACATACAGACTGAAGACATTCAAATACAGACATGTTTGTGATTAGGGCTGACCCAAAAAATTCGAAGCTTTGAAGCTTCGCTCGATGTCACGGGATTCGATTGTGAAAAAAAAAAAAAAATTCAAAGCTTCAGCGCTTTTTTTTCTCGTTTTTTGGGGGGAGGCCTTAAACGCAACACTAACCCCCACCAGTCCAATACTCTGACAAGGAAATAGAAAGCCAGATGCACAATGGAGACCTGCTATTATCCTGCTTGAACACAGACAACTAAATTCTTTCAACAATGTGACTCAAAATAATGATAAAATAGATTTTATTGATGTAAAATATGCATTTTCCAGTTCCACCGGTCTGCTCTGAGTCTGGTGTCAGAGACACTTCTGATGCTCTGAGTTGCGCATCTGTTTGATTGTGCTGCAGTATGCGCCGAGGGTTTTAATTTAGTGTTCAATCAAAAGTAAAACACTACTTATCACCGACCATTAGTGTTTTTTCATTTGTGAATATTTTTATCCTAATTATAGTGTTGGAAGAAACTACATTTTCGCCTTTTTTTTTTTTTTTTTTTAAAGGTATTTAAAAAAAAAAAAAACGTACAACGTCACATCTGTATTGAAATGAATTGTTGGCAATTGAATCAGTGAAGTCTGCTGAAGTCTGCACCCCAAGTGAACTTTTTGGAAGTCTGCAAAAAGTCCACTTTAGGGCCCCTTGTGGACTGGATGAGATAGATTTGGACACTCCCAGACTTCCGCAAAGTCCATGACACCGCAAGTGCAGTGAAGTCCGGACATCTGAATTCAGCCAGACTTCACTGTAGCACAATCACAAAGCATGCCTCAAAGGGCTGTACAAATAAAAATTCCAACTCAGTATCAATTTTATCTATAAAGCCCAATACCACAAATCACAAATTGCCTCTAAGGGCTTTGCAGCATACAACGTCCCTCTGTCTTTTGACCATAGTCCTAAACCACATTTAAAGGCAAAACCTTTTATATCTGCTGCACCTACTGTCAACCCAACTCCTCTATCTCTCTTTGTCCTGACTTCAGTGATTGTTAAAATGCACATAGCAGAGCAGACTTTTGCCTAATCTCTCCTCATTGAAATTCATGGTGTTGCACTTAGTTGAACTTGTACACACTAAAAGCTGATGGATATTGTGTGAAATGTGAAAAAATACTCCTTCTTACCTGTAATAGAGGAGTTCTGATTCCAGCTGGAGGATGTGTCTCTGTAGCACTGGCACATGACTGGCCTTGGCTTCCAGTTCCTTCACCTTCCCCAGGCCACTGAGCAGTGCCTGCCTGGCCTCCTCCACCTTCCTCCTCATCCCCACCTGCTCCCTCTTCAGGGCTCGGTTGCAGTCCTCTAGAGCAGCCACAGTCTCTTTAGAGCGCCACAGCTCCTGCTCCAGGTTCTCATTACACAGCAGGGTCTCCTCTACCTGTTGGTCTCTGGAGCTCTGCAGCAGCTCGACCTCATGGATGATTTTCTGCAGGTTTTTCAGGTCGCTGTAGATGTGGCTCTTCAGGTTGCTGTTGCTCATACTTTTCTGGGCCTCTGGTTTCTGATGAGCAGCAAAACAGCCTCCCTCTGGTTTATGTTTGGAGTGGCTTTTCCACAGTCCTACCTGGACAGAAGTGCAATATACATATTTCACAGCAGACATTTTGATTTTTAAATAGATGATAAATGGACCTGGACTTCTGACCACTCAAAATGCTTTAACACTACATGTCACATTCACCCATTCACACACACATTCACACACTAGTAGCTACCACACAAGTTGCCACCTGATACTCAGCCTAAACACACTCACACCCATTGGGAGCAATTTGGGTTTCACTATCCTGCCAAAGGATACTTTGACATGCGGACTGGAGGAGACGGGGATCGAACCACCACCTTCCAATTAGTGGACGACCTACTCTAACTCCCAAGCCACTGCCGCCCAACTTGACATTGTAGGAACGGCACAGGTATGTTTAATAACAATTATGAATTACTTAGGAGAGGTCCTGGTATTGTGCATGGTGGCTAATAGCTGACTGGGGCACTTAATGGAACTAAGACATTGTTACTGTTATCAGTTTCACCTGTGCTTTTCCTACTATGACCAGTCAAAATGTCTGCCGTGGAAAAGGTTTATAGGGGACCAGATTAACATTTTCCCTAAATACAATATTGCACCTGCTTTTCACATTCATTTAACTAATGGCTTTATTTATAGATTACTTAGAACCTATTATAAATGACTTGCGGGCATTTATAATCACATTGGCATCATTTACAAAGGGTTTATAACTTCTAACTAATGGCTTTCTCAGTGGTTATAAATCAATCATTAATGCCTTATTGATCAGTTATAAGCTGTTAATAAAAACGGTTGGGTGTTGATGGCGGTGGTTGCCTTGCAATATACCTTGAATATACCCTTCAGACAAGATTGTTGAGAAGGGGAGCCCTAAAAGCCCCCCTGTTCTCTGATACAAGGATTCCTATTGTGCCTTATGGCCAGTGTTGGGGGTAACACATTATAACAGTAAAGCATTACAGTAATATATTACGTATTAGCAGTAACAAAGTATAGCTTCTGTTAATGTATCATTTTGTCATATTGATTACTGCAAATTTATTATGTTGATCTGTTCTGTATGACATCTATTGCACGTCCCTCCTCAGTTGCTCTTCCTGAGGTTCCTACCATTTTTTCCCCCGTTAAAGGGTTTTTTTGGGGGAGTTTTTCCTTATCCGCTGTGAGGGTCCAAAGGACAGTGGGATGTCGTATGCTGTAAAGCCCTGTGAGGCAAAGTGTGACTTGTGATATTGGGCTGTATAAATAAAACTGATTCGAATTGAATTGAAACAACCCATTACCAACAGAATTTTGGGTAATATTATTACATTTACAATATCACATAACGCGTTACAACCTGAAATAAACTGTTAATTATTTTAATTTCCATCCATGCTAATCCACACCGCTCCACTTCTGTCTGTGTAC
Organism: Epinephelus fuscoguttatus; assembly: GCF_011397635.1. Classification (NCBI taxonomy): domain Eukaryota; kingdom Metazoa; phylum Chordata; class Actinopteri; order Perciformes; family Serranidae; genus Epinephelus; species Epinephelus fuscoguttatus. Next base: position 50,269,279 of record NC_064752.1, read on the forward strand.
CACTAGAACTATCCCCCGAAGGTTATTGTGTCTTGTCATGTCATTACAGACTACATTATAGAAGGGTGCTGGTGATTGGCACGTGTGGGTCATGATGTACTGTGTTTTATCATGTACAGTGTGTGTCCATTAATACACATGCAACATCTACAACGTATCCAGTTCTGCTTTTGCGTCCTTAGGCTGCCTGAAAGCAGCAGGGGTAAGGAGCTGCAGGCCTCTGGTTTGTTTTGAACATGTCCTGGTGATTGGCACATCTGGGTGATGTTGGTATAAATTGGATGCATTTCCATTCACATCCCCTACAACTGCAGAGCAACGCCGGCACACAGTCCTGTTCTTATGTGTAACTCTCTCTCTGTTGCTGTTGTAGCTGACCGGCACACCGGAAACCAGCAGGTGGGTCTTCCAGCTCTGGTGTATTAATTTGTGCCCATCATAGTGACTGACTCACATGCCATTATGTTTGTTGTGCTAACCTCAACATTTGTTTGTGTTTCATGTCATAGGCCCACAAATATTTATCCATATCTCATAATTATCAGATTATCAATTATTTTAAAGGGGCTAGGCTATTTAAAGCTCCAGTAGGCAACACTGTTTTGGTATAATTGAGTAAAAATTTTATAATATCCTCTAAGCATAATGTAAATCAAGTGGTCTGGGCGCGAGGGTCGGCCGTGAGAGCGGAGCCCAGGGCTATCCGCGGAGAGGGAGAGCTGAGCCTCGGGGGTATGTGCGGGGCAGGCTGCTGCGCGGTGAGGGAGAGCCGAGGCTCGGGAGTATGTGCGGGGCCGCGAGGGAGAGATGGGGAGGGCTGCTGCGCGGTGAGGGAGAGCTGAGGCTCCCAGAGAGGGAGAAATAGAACCAAGTAGGATAAAATACTCGCGTGCTCGTCTGGTAGGAGGGGCTCAGGGCGGAGACGAACTAAACCTACCTCAGATGAGACACAAAAATCAACCGTTCTCAGGCTTTCTACCTACTGCACCTTTAGTATCATCACCCTATTATTAATAGCAGAGGATTTTAATACAAAGTGGTAACCACTGTATGTGAATGCATGAATGTGTCAGACCTGCACAGTACTGGATTTGAAATGAACTGTGATAAACTGGAGCTTCTGTGCTTTAATGAGCTGCTACAACATGACCCTCATCCATTTAAAATGAACATTAGTTCTTCTGAGCTCATTTTGGTCAAAGTAACTCAAAAGTTGTGTAATAAGTGACTTATTACTCTACACAGAGTAATATTGTAAAGTAACATTACTTTCAAATGAAGGTAACTAGTAAAATGTAATATATTACATTATGAGAGTAACTTACTACTAACACTGCTAATTGCATTAGGGGCTTGTATGATCCAACTGAATGAACCCATTAGCCTACATTCTAAGAAGAGAAATGGCAAGGGCTACCATTTTTCAACAATTTGGGTAACACATATTAAGCGAGGGGTCTGGAGGTCCTTCCCCAAGAAATACTGAGCATCAAATACTTCATTTTATGCATTCTGATGAATTTTATGCAAATATGTGTCTTTTCTGTATCAATTTACGGTGAAAATGTTGTAGTAATTCCTGCTTCAATGATGTATGGTTGATTGATCGAACGCTGGCCCTAGTGCTATGGTTGTGCTGTGTGTGGACCACAGTTACATTAATGCATAAATAAATGGGGGCATATCCATTTACAACATTAAACATATGATTTAATTTAAGCTGTTCCACTCTAAGACTTATTGGCAGCAGGCCAACCCTTTTAAATTCTTCCCTACCAATATGGGTTCTGGGGGGAGCATTCAGCAAATACCGGATCACATTATTTTGCATCACTTGTAATTTGTTTTTAAGTTTAGCAGATAATCCACAGAACCAAGCAGAACAGGCATAATCAAAGTGGCACTCGATCAGCGATAAAACAATTTCTTAGTGGGAAAATCAAAAGCCTTGTCCCACGATATAGGAATTTTAATTTACTGGCACACTTGGCTAATACTTTGGCTGCAATAGTTTCATACATCAATGATTGGTCTAATGTTAATCCTAAGTATGCTACCTTTGATTGAAACACTATTTCAGTCCTGTTACACTTGACCCTTAGAGTATTTGAATTTGTTGATTTCCTTTTTGTTCCAGAAAGGATGGACTCGGTTTTACCCAGATGTATAGAAAGCTTGTTGTCTATAAGCCACTGGTTAACTACCTCAAGCTCTTTGCTAAGAATATGCTCTATTTCCTTCACATCATTCCCTGGAATAAGTAAGGTAGCGTCATCACCATATAAAAGAAGTTTGCATGTTTTAGCAGCTGACATATCGTAAATATATATGTTAAAAATAATAGGGGTCCCAGGAAAGAACCTTGGGGCACCCCAGAAGTTATATCCTGGGAATCAGAAATGGTACCTTCAACGTCACAGACTTGAGTTCTTTCTGTGAGGTAAGAAGAGAACCATTTATTGACGGTATCGAACGCTTTTTGCAAATGAAGAAGAATCATACCAACATAGTTTCCTTTATCAAAGTTCAGACGAATATAATCAAAGAAATGAATGAGACAGGTGTCAGTAGAGTATGCTGCTCTAAAGCCAGACTGAAATTCATACAGCAACTTTTGCTTGACAAGATACTCCTCCACCTGCTCATACACAATACACTTGAATACCTTTGATATAGTAGTCAGAATTGAAACTGGCCTATAATTTCCAACCTCTGAATCTGCTATTTTCTTAAAAAAGGGCACCACCCTTGCACTCTTCATTTCATTTGGAAACACACCCTGCCTTACAGATAGAGTTATGACATGCGTCAGAATACTAGCTGTTACACCAGCACTCTCTCTCAAAAACCTGGAGGGAATAAGATCCAGTCCAGTGGCCTTATTCACTGACAGGGTGGATAGGCATGTTCTTACCTTGTCTTCTGTGACAGGGCTTATTTCAAAAGTGTTAGAAAGTACATTTTGCCTTTATAAACAGAGTTAACAAAAGTTTTGCCATATACCTGAAGCAAAAGGCAACTTATTAACCAGACTGGTAGCAACCGTTGTAAAGAAAATTATTAAAATGACAGGCAACCTGCTGCTTGTTAAAACAGAACTCATCCTTAATGACTAGTCCAGTATTACCAGAAGTTGACTTTGATTTTGCAGTGGAGCCCATGTCACTAAGTACTTTCCATAGTTTTTTAGGATTATGTGAGTTAGCCGCGATAGAATCAGTATAAAATTCTGACTTTGCTTTCTGTACCATATAGCTAGCCTGATTCCTAAAATACATGAGTCATTGTCAGTGCTAAGTTTGGAATTTTTGAACTTTTTAAAACATCTATCACGCTTTATCTTTCCATCAGACAGCCCATTCTGACAGGGAAGCCAATAACAGCTTCAGCTCCCCATCTATGCTCTCGTCAAAGCGACTAGACTTGATTGATAATAACAGTAATTTTAGCTAACTGAACATGGGAGCTGCTAGTCTACCTCCATTTCGATCAGTTATTTCATTTGTGTTACTGTGTGATTGGTGAATCCAAACAACCACTTTTAAATGCCAAAGTCACACAATTACACAAAGTAACTAACTGATCAAGGAAACAGTAGACCAGCAGGTCCTGTGTTTGGCAATGTTAAATTACTGTTTTTGTCAGTGGAGCCTGGCTTTGAGGAGAGAGATGTAGCAACTTTTGTCAAAATGAAAGTGTTTTCTAAATGCTAAGGTGACGTGAAACCCCCACCCACCCAAAAGAAAAAAATCTACGCCCATGGTGGCATCATATTCAAAAGTTAAAGCAGGGTTTTCTGGGTATTGTCTTCCTCTACTTGGCAGAACAAACTCTTCTGTATCATCAGCACTCTCACCTGAAGAGCCAAACAGCGGGCATCACTGCTCTGAAGTGCGGCTCGCAAGTCCTCAATCAGCTCCCTTAAACTTGCACTTTCATCTTCCAGTTTGGCTATTCGGTCCTCTGCTTCCTCCAGCGCCACTATCTCCTCATAGCACTCTCTGGAGCAGGATCCGAGCCTACAAGCGGAGGCGTGTCGTCCCTCCGAGGAGGGGCCGCCTACACCCACAGACAGCAGTTTATCTCGCCGCCTCATAGGGCTTCTCAGGCGGATTTGAGTCTCTATATGCTCGCTGTCCTTCCCGACCAGCAGCCGGCCGTTTTCATACTGACAGCCCGCCTTGGTGCTGAAGTATCCGCACAGTTTAGCGTGGAAGTGTCTGAAGGTGAGCTCCCTGGGTAAATTGTCTAAAACCCCAGTACACTCTGTATCCTCCGACTCTTTGTTCAGTCCCAAAACGTCACACAAAATGTTAAAATCCTCGGCGGGGATTTTGCCTCCACCTTGATAGTCCATATGATGAAAGATCTCCTGTAGGTACTGATCCAATCCCGTTGCCAAAACTATGATTTCGTTCTCCACTCCTCTGTCCAGTCCGTAATGGTAAGCCAGAGTGCTGACTATCCATTGTGTCCTGCGCGCTGGTCGGCTGTATGGATCAGTTGAGTCTATTGCATCCATAATTTCTACTGAGAAACAACATATTTCCTCAGACTTACTTTGTTTCTCTGTCGCATTGTCCTCTGTGTGTTCGTGTTCATCCTCCCAGCAGAAGCTCTGAGCGGAATAGTGGAGTTGAAATGAGGCGTGTGTTAAAACAGAGCACGTTTGAATTTAGCACTGCCCCCAAAATCCACAACCAGGGGTCCCAACCAGCACTCACACACATGCTGTAACGGTCTCGTACAGCCGTTTGCCTGACTGTAATTGCCGCCAGGTGTGTAAACTTTTGTCAATCACTTGGACCTTGTTCAGACGTAAAATACCCAAGAGACTAATATGCTGAGAAACTTCTAAGGCCTTCTGTCCTTTTCAGCTTTACGTGAAGAGCCTGGTGACGCGAGGCTATTTTCAACTGAAGACTTCACTGCACGCAGGTGTAAAAAAACAAACAAACCTTGCTTTAACTCTGATACGGTGCTTGCTTTAACTCTAAACGGTGATATAGTGACGTGAAAATGTGAGATATTCACATATATATGTAGGCCTAGCTAAACTCTGCTGGTTTCCTACCCGGAAGTATTTGTAAACAACAAGGTGATTCCCTCCGAAGGGACACTAACAACTCAAATAAAATTTCTCCAAACATGTTTCTTGTTATTTTAGGTAGTTATTATCACGCTAATATAGGCTATGTTCAAGTGTTCATTTCCCCCAATAAGTTGGTTTTAATTCGTTATTTGATTATATAAACACAGTCTGACCATCTCAAGCTGTTATTTTGGTATTTCTGATGACCAGCAGTGTGAATTTGCATATTAGCTAAATATTTAGTTTCACCCAACATTTAGATTTAGATTTAATATTTAGATTTAGCATTTAGATTTAATATTTAGATTTAACATTTAACATTTAGGTGCCACATTTAATATTTAGATTTAATTATTTAATATATTTTTAAGTTAACAAATATTGCTGTAAATGTGGTAAAAGGTGACGTTAAAAAATTCACAACACTTTTTTAAACATTGTTTGAAGCTAAATGTGGCAAAATGTTGATGTTATTTTCAGCGTGAGCCACTTTATAAATGGCACCCCATAGAATTTTCTATCCATACATATAAACTTTAAATATATTAAAATTATAAGGCTGCGAGTATCATTTAAGTAGGCTATCTCACGCCCGGAGCGAGTGTCCTCTTTTTTGGAAATCAAAATATGGTCATCCTAATATATATATGCCCTTAAAAAAGGCAAACCCATCTTTGTCATGGTTTTTTTTGTAAAATAGTCAATAGCATCTGTTATAAAAGTATATGTTTATTCCAAATAAACTATAATAAAGTTGTAAACTTGGTAAATTAATAATTTAGTATTTTCTTCAGTCTTTTTTGTCATATCCATTTATGCAATGATGATTGTTGGGTATGTTGATGTTATTCAATGTCAAGTCTCTGATCATGTGACGAGACAGTATGTGCACAGTTGCACTGCACTAGGGCCCATCATAATAGTAGGCAACGGGGCCTTCAGCAACTACCTTACGCCACTGGTAAGAGGAAATAACTCTCCATACCAGCAGACAGCAGTAGTTAGTAGTCTTCATTCAAAAAGGGAAACTGGAAAACTGTCTTGATGCTAGTAAGCCAGTTAACGCATTAGCACCACACGCCAATGTCGAAAGAACAGAGTATATTTACTGCGTGCCAGTTTACAATAGGGATGTAACGATTACCGATATTACGGTAAATCTCGGTTAATTTTTACACGGTAAGAATTACCGTTTATGTTTAAATTAATTGCATTATCGCGGTGGATTATCAGGATATGTAATAACAGCCTCATTCAAGTCTCGCGATGCAGGCACTGCGTGAATGCGTAGCATGTGTAAACACAAAGAATGAAAACATGGCGGAAGGTGGTGATAGCGGCACTCAGGACATTTTCCCCCCAACTAAACGCACAAAGTCTGAGGTCTGGGCATACTTTGGGTTTCTGAAGATTGCCGAGGGACAGCTGGTGGAGGACAACTATCCTGTGTGCAGAACATGCAGAAAGAAAGTTGCTGCGAAGGGTAGCAACACTATAAATCTGCTGGCTCATCTCCGTGACCATCATCCACAGCTTTACAGCCAATGCAAGTTATGCTATGCAAACATCAGTTATTGTGTGAGGGACTTCGGTTTTACTGACATTGTCATAATGTGTAACTCTGGATGTATACGGTATACAGGACATTTGAGTCGTATCTGTCCTCCTAAACGGCGACTAGGTTTTCCGTTTTCATTAATACTAGCTGAGTAGCTAATAGCCATATTACCAGCTATGTTGCTAAGTGTTTCAAAACGAAACAGAGCTGTAAACACTGAGCGGAGCCGACAGAATATAAACCGACGTAACGTAACGCTAATTGAGATCAACTATGATTGAATCACTGTGATTATGGTTATTGTATGGCAAGCTAGAATCGATATAGACGGCCAGTTATGCTTTCTCGACATAAGCTCAAGGAAACAACATAAAACGCTGCCGTGTTAACCTTTGACCGAGAGCATGCACTCCTTTTGTCATACATGTAATCCTCTGACTCACATGCACACTTCTAATGTGTTAATTATTCTGTGTAATGATGACCATTGCCCTCAGGGTTTTTTTTGGTTTCTCCTGCACATTTGTGATATCTATTCTATATATTGTATGTCTTTTGTTCTACTCTTGCATTGTTTTGTTTTATATATATTTTTCCTCTCATGCTAATAAATAAATAATTAATATATAAATTGTTTATATATTTTGCTGACTGTTAAAATGCACCAGACAAATAAGCTTTGTTCCAGTAATGTGTTTACATATTTTGTTAATTTAAAATAAATTTTTCTGTTGCTGTGCCAATCCCTCGCCCCTTTAATGTGAAAGTTTCATTTTAATATAAGATTTTGGCTGTTAACACTTTGGTATGATAAGGAAGTTACAAGATTTAGTGAAGTTATTTCAATGTATCTATTTTTTGGACATTATCGTATTATCGTTTACCGTGATAATTTGGTCACTATAATCGAGATATCAAATTTTCCATATCGTTACATCCCTAGTGTACAATAACACAAACCACCAGGAAATGTTTCTGCTAAAGAGCTCAATGGATAAAGAAAAATAATCTGTCTTTATTTAACAAGTTTGTTTTGGCCTAATTCACTCTGGACTTGAGCTTTTTGTTTACTTTCCTCACTTCTGTTTCTCTTATCATGCACTGAGCTGAACTGCCATCAGAGTGATTTCAGTTACTGACGGGCTCCGTTGTCTCCGAGTCAACATGCTGAATCGGCCTGAAAAAGCTGACGGGGGCCGAGGAGGGGCAACCCTGTGGGACCATGCAACGCTGCAACTGGGGCAACAGATGATCACTGGCGGCCCAACATTAACCGACGGCTGACTGTTGCCTTGGTGTGTCAAGAGCCTTAAAGGCAGCTTAAACCAAGTGAATGACTTCTTGGCTGCTGTAGCACCAGCTGTCATATCTTTCCTCAAAAAGGGGAAATTCCAAAAAGAAAAAGAAAGAAATAAAGAAAGAAAAGGATAAGAGAATAAACTGAGATTGTGAAAAAAGAAATTAAAGGTGTGTGAGAGAGACAGAGGAAGGGTAGGGGTCTCACAGAGACGGCCCAGAATTTAGTGCTACACACCTATTGATCTGTAGATACACATGGCCCATTGTCGAAGTTACTCTCCACGTTTATTGTACAAAGATCCTACCCTGCTGTATAATACCATGTAAATCGATCCTGTTTGGGATCTTTGTGCAAAACCAGGCTAGCTCACATTGTGCTAGTTCATTTTTTTTCCTGTGAGTTTTGATCTTGTTTAAAGAGTTGGCACTCCATAAATCCATCTTAACTTGTGTGTAAGCTTGTCATTGCAGATGAGATGGCTTTTCTTTGTACTAGTCTTTCTTTGTAGTGCTTGTTTTAGAGCTGTATATTTATTTTGTATTTTTGTTCCATGTTGTCTGTCTTAAACGTATTTTGCTGCCTGTCTTGGCCAGGACACTCTTGAAAAAGAGATTTTCAATCTCGAGGTTTTTCTGGTTAAATAAAGGTTAAAATAAATAAATAAATGCATATACCTTCATGGGAAGATTATATAGCCAACAAAATACATAAACCGTAACCCTCAATATTATTTTACATGACCTTAACTGTAAATTGCTTAAATATAGGCTATATTTTCTTGTCAAAGTTCAAATTGCATTTTCCCTGTATTGATCAGATGTTACTGCTTTAATTGTTTTTGTTTGTTTGTTTTGTCTTGAATAGAACCATACAGGAACGTAGGCTGTGAGTCGTTCTTTTTCACTCTATGCAATTCTGGCAGTCCAACCAGCACGTGAGGACATCCACAGGCTCCACCCTTAACTTCTTTCAATACAGTGGTTGTCATAGCAATGCGTTGCCCATAGAGATCACAGATTGAAGTTTGTGTGACCAGTGACGGAGCCAGAAAATTTTCTGTGGGGTGGCCAGGATGCTTATGTGATCATTTTGGGGTGGCAATGTCTCAATCGAAAATATATGGGTATTTTAGGGCACCTAAACCACAAACCTCCACAATATTTGGAATGCAGGTAATGGTGGAAAAGATCAAATAATATTCAGTGTATCTAACTTTTTTTCTTATTCCTGCAAGTAAAGTAAAAAAGATGCTTACACTACACAAATGTAGCACAATATACAGAGGGTGACACAGGAGTGGATTTTCAGTCCTGTCCCATCCCACTCCCACAAAAATAATCCTATCCTGTCCCAATCTCATGAAAATGAAAAAAAAAAAAAATCCTGTCCCATCCCGCGTTTTTATATATATATATGTATATATATATATATATATATATATATATATATATATATATATGTATATATATATATGTATATATATATATATATATGTATATATATATATATATATATATATATGTATATATATATATATATATATATATATAGATATATATTTATATATCTGTGTATATATATATAGTTATATATTTATATATATATATATATATCACATCTAATGCCTACCTTTAAACCCAAATATGACATCTAATGTTGTGCTTTCATGTTTATTGCCTAATTATTTTTACATTTCCTATGTGGTCAGACAACATGTCATAAGAACCAGTTCTGAGAGAGAAAAATGTAGTTAAAGTATTGCAGTAGAAGCAGTGTTTGGTTCCTCTGACTGATATTATTATATATGGCATCATTAGATTATTAATACTGAAGCATCAGTGTTAGAGCAGCATGTTACTGCTGTAGCTGCTGGAGGTGGAGCTAGTTTCAACTACTTTATCAAACACTTAACTATTGTTATTATGCTAGGCCTGTCAAGATAACAAATTTTGCTGGGTGATTAATTGAATCAGAAATTATTGCGATAAGCGATAATATTGCGTAATATTGTGCTTTTAAGACCATTTTTATTATTGTTGTAATTATGTTGTTTTAGACCATTTTTTAAACTTATATAATGATAATAAAGGCATAATGATGTAATTACACCATTTTAAAGAGAAATAAACATTTATTTAACAAGAATATTTACAAAAATGTAAATATTCGAAATAACACGTACAAATATTGGAATAAATAAATAAATACAAAGAAACAGACTGTCAGTCTCTGGCTCTCAGGTGTGCAGTTAAGTTGGTCGTATTCACTCTTTATGTTGAGATGGTTTTAGAACAAACCCGGCACACCGGCTCGTCCAAATTACTGGGCTCCCCTCTGTCATTTAGTTTAAATCCAAAACACTCCCACACAGGGGCCGTGGCGTTTGATTTAAGAACAAGTACCCTGTCTTTCTCTTACACTCAACTCCGCGCTCCGCCACCTCGTCTCCCCCTCACGAAGATCGCACTGTGCCTGTGTGTGTAGCCCATAGCCCCGCCTCCCCCACAGAGACAAAGACACTTGATGACAAGAGCTTTCCCTCCGTTCATTACGCTAATGAACCAACTCACCTGGCTGCCAGACGATGCACGGCAGTGAACGCTCTTGTCGTCCAGTCTCTTTGGTGGAGAGAGATGAGGAAAACAAACATGCATGAATATGGCAATTAATCCCATGTTATCCACCGTCTTTGTCCTCTCTTCTTTTTGTTTAACGGCGGTACCATCTTTGTCTGGTCGCACTTTCGCGCTAAATATCCAAAACACAGGATGTGCGCGCATCTAAAGTGTCCGATAGTGCCGTCGCAGTGCAGGAAGGGTTCCACACGCTGGGAAACGAGTGACGGCTGTGATGCGGTGGTTGGGGTCAGGCCAGGGTGGCCAATAGGGTGGCCAGGATTCAGCGTGAGGTGGCCACGGCCACCTCCTGCCACCCCACACCTCCGCCATTGTGTGTGACAGTTCAGGACTTAACCACAATAAAACATTAGCTTTATGAGGTTAAATGAGTTTGCAGCTGTAATAATAATAATAATAATAATAATGCATTTGATTTGTTAGGGCGCCTCTCAAGCCACTCAAGGTCGTCTTACAGCAAAGATAAAAAAGCATAAATCAAACAAGAAACACAGCATACAAAACATCATACAAATACATTAAAATAGAGGGGAAGACAGTAAGACAGTGTAAGAACATAGTGCATTTGATCAGATGGAATGGGCAAGTCTGAACAGATGTGTTTTGAGTTTGGATTTGAACAGATTGACAGATGTGGCGTTGCAGAGCGGCTGAATGCTCTGCTCCCCATGGTAGCCAGGCGGGCGGGGGGAACGGAGAGATGGATGGAGGAAGAGGATCTGAGTGTGTGTGCGGGTGTGGCAATGTGGAGGAGGTCAGACAGGTATGGAGGGACAAGGTTGTGAATGGCCTTGAAGGTGAGCAGTAAAATCTTGTATTGGAGTGTATGATGGGGAGCCAGTGGAGCTGCTGCAGGACAGGTGTGATGTGGTGAGCGTATGGGGTCCTTGTGATGATACGAGCTGCTGAATTCTGTACCAGTTGTAGTTTATAGAGAGTTTTCTGTGGAAGACCGAACAGGAGGGAGTTGCAGTAGTCAAGCCGGGAGGTGACGAGACTGTTGACCAGAATGGCAGCTGTGTGAGGTGTGAGAGAGGGGTGGAGGCGGTTGATGTTGCGGAGATGGAAGTAAGCTGACCAGGCTATGTGGTTGATATGAGAAGTGTAAGAAAGTGTACTGTCGAGGATAACACCCAGACTCTTGACCTGTGGGGAAGGAGAAATGGAAAAGTTGTCAATAGATAATGTGAAACTGGGGGATTTGGATAGAGTGGTTTTAGTGCTAATGAGTAGAATTTCTGCTTTGTCGCTGTTTAATTTGAGGAAGTTGGATGAAAACCAGGATTTTATTTCAAGGAGGCAGTCAGTGAGGGAGGAAGGTGGGAGAGTGGAGTCGGGTTTGGTGGAAATATGGAGCTGGGTGTCATCCGGCTGCAGAAATACAGACAAACCAACAGCTTGGAAAACAAACCAAGATCTGGGCGTCCAAGGGTTTCTTCAGCAAGAAATGACCGCACCCTGATCCACATGTGCAGGCAAAACCGCCGAATGACATCACAGGAGCTTCAGCAGCAGTGGTCAAACCAAACTGGTGTCCAGTGTTCCACCCGCACTGTACGTGGCTGACTTTTAGATCATAGCTTAAGGTCCTACAAGGCTATCAAGAAGCCCCTGATCAATGAGAGACAGAGGTTAGCCCAGCGTCGGCCGGGCAGCCCTGCAGGCAGGGAGAGAACAGAGCTGCTCTCTCCCTGCCTGCAGGGCTGTCCCTCCTTGAGGGACTGTTTACACTTTTACACACGGGTCGGTGGTGAAGTGGCGCACATGACTCGTGCCTTGAGCAAATAGCCGCGTGGTTCTTTTAAATGCCTGGGGTCAAAATCAATTTTGTGAAATAAACGCCCTGGCTAGTATTTGGAATTCAGGCTGACTTTTTACCTGCTTTTCAGCGAACACCTCTGGTAATTTTATTAAAAGGTATGGCATATAGGTCCACAGTAGCTTATCATTATTATTATTATTATTATTATTATTATTATTATCATTATTATTGTTATTATTATTACTGGGTCTTATAAGAGTGGGCTACAATGAGTACCAGGCCATCAAATCACAGCATCCGCGGTGAGAGGACATGGAATTGTGTGCGCTTTTACGCACATGGGTGTAGGTGATCACAGATATTTGATGTGGGAAAGATGTAGCCAGATGTAGCTATTGCCTGTTTTAGATACGTGGTTGTCCGTCTGTCCGTCCGTCAGTCAGTCCGTAGCATGAGTCATGTGCGCCACTTCACCACCGACCCGTGCGTAAAAGCGCAAACAGTCCCTCAAGTAGGGACAGCCCTGCAGGCAGGGAGAGAACAGCCCTCAGGAGCTGCTCTCTCCCTGCCTGCAGGGCTGTCTCTCCTTGAGGCACTGAATGAGGAAATAATCGCCCCAGTGTTTAGTCGGACCGGCGTTTAATACGCAAAATGGGGTCAAACCCCCGGCTATTTGCCACAGGACAACTATTTGGAAATATAGGGTATGTGACAATAATCATATGTGTATAATAACAGTAGACGTGTGACTAATGATAACAGCAGCAGCAGGAGGCATCTAGCAGGCATCTAGCAGCAGCTCTTGTAGGCTGAAATCAAGACGATCACATTAACCAGTGCGTAATCATCAGAATTGACAATTATCACAGGAAAACAATCTTATCTTGAGATAACGAGATAATTAATTCGTTATCACGAGAAAACAATCTTTGTTATGTCGACATAACGAAATAATAAGTCGTTATCACAAGATAACAGTGCACAAAAAAAAAAACATGGCCGTTCTCGTCTTCCATAGAGTTTGACTAAATATCACTATTTAAAACTCAGAGTTGGTTATGAGTTTTTTTTTCTGAAGTTCTCAAGTGTTTGTCCCATCATGTGTCCAAGGACCATTGGAAATTTGAAAAATAAATGATAATTTCTATTTTTACAGTTTCTGGCCTTGATAAAAAGTGCAATTTTGTCAATTAAAAAAAGCAAAAAACAACTTACCTTCCAAACCTGCATTTTCTTTTGAAATCGGTGGTAAATTAAATGCAAAATACACCCATTTAGAGTTGTATGCCCCTCCCCTAAGCCAAAAAAAAAACCCACCATTAATCCCTCTCTAGTGCTTAAAAAATTATTTTACATGTCTCCCCCATTTTTCACCACCCCCTCCCCTCTCATAAAAACCAAACAGTCCCTTTTTGGGTAAACCCAATTCTTCCTGTGACTGAAGAAAAATCTCATTAAAAAACAAAGCAAAACAAAATAAAACAAAACAAAAAACTTAATTTCCATCAGAAAATATTCCAGACACCTCTCACTAGTTAGGCTAACATAGGCCTAGTCTGTCAGGGAACCTCCTGTAATACACCGAGCACCTTCTCTCCTTCTCTCTCTCTCTCCTTTGCTGACACTCATGTCCTGTTACTGCATGTCACTAACTCGGCTCTACTGCATGTCACTAACTCGGCTCTACTGCATGTCACTAACTCAGCTTCTTCTCCAGAGCCTTTGTGCTCCACTGTCTTGCAGGTTCATACCACAGTGGTGCCTGGATGGTGTGCGCATGAGGTTGTGCTGCTGCCGTGGTCCTGCCAGATGCCTCCTACTGCTGTTATCATTAGTCATAATTCTACTGTCATTATACACATATGATTATTGTCACATACATATGGATATATCAATATATACCTACAACATATTGTACCACAATAGCCAGAGTTATAATTATAATATTATTACTTAAATTATTGTTATTGTAAGGTATTGACCTATGGCTAAGTCCCGCCCTCAAACACGATGAGCCAATCACAGTGCGTATAGCCATTCTCATACACTCGGACATTCTCTGCCTGGACATTCATTGAAATGCATTACAGAAAGTCCGTTTTGTTCGGTTTTATGAGCTTTTTTGGAGAATTGAAGTTTAAAAATGGTCAATTGGTGTGCATGGAGTGCATGCAACTCCGACACAAGGTATCCTGAGAGGCTGGGCGATGCGGTGTATTTTTTACAGTTTAAACCACATCTCAAATGAGAAAAGTGTCTCCTTTAGATAAAGTTGTGTGGTAACGTTAGACCACAACATCAACTCAACGTGAATAAGATGATGTCTGCATCTGTTTTAAGGTAAGTCAACATTGTGTTTGAGGCAACATGTTGTCACTTTGCTGGAAAGAAATATAAAGTTATCCTTAACATCTCTAGCTAACGTTAGCTAAGGTTAGCCTGTTGTCCATCATGTCACCTTTTTGCTGGGAGTTCATTAGCTTATTTTGTTCTAGTTTTGTACTTTGGTGATCGTACATCATTGTTAGCTGTTGTCCAAAGGGCTCTAGTTAAGCTAACGTTAATGTCTGGAGCTTCATTCATTCATCTTCTAACCGCTTCATTCTCTTGAGGGTCGCGGGGGGGCTGGAGCCTATCCCAGCTGACATCAGGCGAGAGGCAGGGTACACCCTGGACAGGTCGCCAGACTATCGCAGGGCTGACACATAGAGACAAACAACCATTCACGCTCACATTCACACCTACGGACAATTTAGAGTTATCAATTAACCTAGTCCCCAATCTGCATGTCTTTGGACTGTGGGAGGAGAGAACCCACGCTGACATGGGGAGAACATGCAAACTCCGCACAGAAGGGCTCCCACGCCCGGGATCGAACCGGCAACCCTCTTGCTGTGAGGGCCACACCACCGTGCCGCCCTGCCTGGAGCTTAGCTTCATTAATTTATCTGTAATCGCAAAGATAACAAAGGTAGGCAAACGTTATGCTGAATGATTTAGTGTAAATATTGTAGCACCAAACTAACGGAAAGACGGTAAGATGGTAAAAAGGTCGTTATCCTTTTCTCGTATTCTGAGCCAAAAACCTTAACTTCAGTGGCACTTTAACTTGTTGTCCTTGAAGGCGACGGCAACGAGATACGGTTCACAAGCGTACACTGTGACCTGTAAATTTTGGCTTGTAATTTAAGCTTTTCATCGACCTTCTCAACAATAAAATGATGAATATATCCCTCCAATACGTAGTTTAGGCCCTTTTGGTTACTTCTCAATGACATCTGATCGTTATGTCCCCAAAAATCATCAATTGCCTCCTGCGAAATGCTGTATACTGTGACACCACCCATAGCGTCGGTCACTTAATGTTGATAGTTTGTCCGAGTGAGTGGAGGGGGGCGTGGCTTAGCCATAGGTCAATTATCATTACTGTCTGTCCTGCATCTCTCTCTCTCTGTCTCTCTTATGTATCAATTTGTCATACAGATTACTAGCTATGTTTCCATCCAAAAGTGATTCGAATCATTGGGAAATGCACATTAAAAGAAATACGAATCCTGTGTGTTTCCATTAAATGTACAGACTTTGGTGAAAACTATGAACTCGTACAAGTTTTCTGCAGAACCGGAAACAAAGCAAGTCTCACATTCTTCTTCTTCTACGTTTTCTGGCGGTTGGCAACCAGCTTGTAAATGCATTACCACCTTCCCAACCCGGAGTGTGGATATCACCGTGGAGAGAGGTGCGCTACGTCAGACTTAATTCGAACATAACTGTTTCCATCCCCCGTTTTGCGAATCAAGATTTTTTCAAATCAACCAAAACCCGGCTAAAGTGAGCGTATTTTAGTTTGCGCGAATCTGGATTTTAATTCGAATTTTGGCATTTCCATCATAATTTTCTTATCAAATCAAATCAAATCAAACTTTATTTCTATAGCACTTTTCATACATTAAAAATGCAGCACAAAGTGCTTCACAGAATCAAAACAAACAAATAATACATACATATTGAAAACCCAACCCTCCCAATCCCACATATAAACACAAACACACATACACACACACACGCACACACACAGTCAATAACATGGCTGGGCACTGGAGAACCAAGTGAGGATAGAACAACCTATGGGAAGCCATCCACACTGAGAGGCATCACAGCCTACGGCCACAGGGAACGCCGCCACAGAGACCACCCTGACCCAGACAGACCAGGGTAGACTCCACACATGGTGCAGAGCCTCCCAGTCCTCTGGGCCTGAGGGATCTCCAGGACGATGTCCCCGCGGGCAGACCGGACACGCCTCTCAGTGTGGAAGCCCCCCATGAGGAAACACTGGAGCTAAAAACTAAAAGACTAAAAGGCAATATGATAAGATAAAACGAGTATGAGATGAAATAATGATAAAATGCATAAAAATGTAAGGATTTAGAAAGAATTAAAGATTTAAAGATTAAAATAATAATAATAATAGATAAATAAATAAATAAATGAAGATGCGATGCGATGTGATGCGATACTCCTAGATGCACATCTAAACAGGCTGATGGAAATATGGCTACTGTTCATTTATCATGTCGATCTGTTCTGTACGACATCTATTGCACGTCTATCCATCCTGGAAGAGGGATCCCTCCTCAGTTGCTCTTCCTGAGGTTTCAACCGTCCGCCCCCCGTTAAAGGTTTTTTTTGGGGGGGAGTTTTTCCTTATCCACTGTGAGGGTCCAAAGGACAGAGGGATGTCGTATGCTGTAAAGCCCTCTGAGGCAAATTGTGACTTGTGATATTGGGCTTTATAAATAAAATTGACTGACTGATTGATTGATTGACAAACTAAGCCCATAAAACCCAATATTAGTAACTTAAAGGGCTGGGGAAAACTTGTTAAAATATATTTAATTTGGGGCGTCGGTGGCTTAGTGGGTAAAGCAGGCGCCCCATGTACAAGGCTGTTGCCACAGCGGCCCAGGTTCAAATCCATCCTGTGGCCCTTTGCTGGATGTCCCCCCCTTTCACACTTACCTGTCCTGTCCATTAAAGGCAAAATGCCCAAAAATATATCTTTTTTTTTTAAAAATTAAAAAATATATATATATTTAATTTGTTAATTTAGCCCAATGGTTTACAGAATTATGGTTTTTCTAAGATAGCCTATTTAATATTTACTTGTTCAAATTAAGTAAGAATGTAATGTACCTCAGGCTTTCATGTGTTTTCAGGAATAAACTAAGGATTAATTAAAAGATTGTTGTGTCATAGTCGGACATAGGACACATGAACTGTATTATATTTTTTGGAAGGTGAGAATTGTGATTAAGTGTCTCCTGATGAATACTTGTTATACCTTTAAGAAACATTATCATAAAAATCCCTCTGCTGTGTCCTTTTTCATTCACTATGTTTTTCATGGAAAATGTTACAGTGGAATCAGACTCAGTGGCCAACATGTCAGAGACAAGTCTTTGTAATTCACAGACAGACTGTGATGATGAAGAAGGTACTGATGAAGGACAGGAAGATGTCCTTGTCCTTGAAACAGATTTGTTGTCCCTGGAGCATTGTTTGGAAAAAACGTTAGGTTCAACTCTGGATATCACAACAGATGACAGCTCCTATTACATCACATGGACAGTTTACATTGCCTTTGCTGTCCCGAGAAGTAAGTTTGTAGATATAGCACCACTGGGATTTTGAAAAATAGTCAAACTGAAAGTCAGAAGGATGAGATGATTGTGGGGAGTGGTGTGCCGAAATCACTACTATAATGTGAGAAACAGATTACATTATTTGATCTCCGTCATAAAAGTGTTCCTTTTTAGGGGGAGAGGTTGATGTCCCTGAGGCTCTTGAAAAGGCTGAGAAATCAAAGAAAGATTAATCTACTGTTTTGGTGAAATAGTCCAGCATATACTGTATGTGAATAAAATCTGGATATTTGACGGAATTGTGCTTTTGTTGATAAAAACATGAGCTTTGGAACCCTGAGCATGGCCTAAGGAAGATTTTTGGCCACAGGGCCATGGCTTATTTGTCCTATGGCACAAATGGCCTTCACCAGTTGTTATTTTACCGGTAGCTTACGTTCTAGACCACCTAGGATCTTGATTCTGGTGGCTAATCCCACATTTTCAAGGATGACGAATGCAGTGGTACTATTTACAGCAGCTAGAAAACTACCTAACTACATGCATCTGGCATTCAGGGAACGAAATAATAGTAAAACCAAATATTAGCGGAGTCACACATATTTTCCTGAATTACAGAATCAGTTGTATGCAGACCACATATGTTAATGTGTATGTATCTATTTTAGAGCCCAACCTAATGAGGAATGCAGTGGTACTATTTACAACTGTCATAGGGTGACTGTGTGTCTATGCGTGTCTGTGTGTGTCTGAGCCTTGTATGTGGGGGCGCTGTTCAATGTTGCAATTTCCTTGAGCTTTCGTGGGGTTTGGCTTGACCCGGAAGGACACGGGCTGGGCAGCCTTGTGATTGGGGGGAGTTTCAGCACCTGACCAGAGACAAGAAAAAGGGCTAATAACTGTGCCAAGTGTATGATTGTCGCAAAACTCGCACCACCCCTTATCACCCACAGGGCAATGGAGCTTGTGAAAGATTCAGTCAGACACTCTTGAACCTACTAGGGACATTAGAGGTAGAGCAGCATAGTAACTGGATGGGGTATTTGCTGGGGCTACTTCAGTCCTACAGTAATACCATCCACAGCTCCAACAATAATGCCTCTGCCTTCCTGATGTTTGGCCGCCACCTTAGGACCTCTATAGACATGTTAACTGGAGCAGTAGGCTCAGAGGCCACTGCTACCACAACTGAGTGGGTTGGCCAACACCATAGACAGCTAAGGTATGCTTACAATAAGGTAACAGCTCATCTAAGTAAAGCAGCAGAGAAGAACAAGAGAATATATGACAGGTCTCTGGTGACAGGTCTCTGGTGAGGGTCTCTGGTGAGGACAGCTGCAGATGGAAAGAAACTATTTGTGGACCGCAGCCTCCTGCCAGAGGGGAAAAGTCTCAAAGAATTTGTGTCCAGGGTGGGAGGGATCAGCCACAATCTTTCCTGCACGCCTCAGAGTCCTGGAGGCGTACAGGTCCTGGAGAGAGGACAGATTGCAGCCAATCAACTTCTCCGCGGAGCGAATGATACGCTGCAGTCTGCTTTTGTCCTTGGCAGTGGCAGCAGCGTACCAGATGGTGATGGAGGAGGTGAGGATGGACTCAATGATGGCAGAGTAGAAGTCCACCATCATTGTCTTTGGCAGGTTGAACTTCTTCAGCTGCAGCAGGAAGTACATCCTCTGAAGTGATTTCTTTATAAGGGAGCTGACGTTCAGCTCCCACTTGAGGTCCTGGGTGATGGTGGTCCCCAGAAAGCGGAATGACTCCACAGTGTCAAGTGGGGAGTCATACAGGGTGATGGGGGTGGGCGGGGCTGGGTTCCTCCTGGAGTCTGCAACAATCTCCACTGTCTTAAGAGTGTTGAGCTCCAGGTTGTTCAGCCTGCATCAGGTCACCAGCTGGTCAATCTCCTACCTGTAGGCGGACTCATCCCTGTCAGAGATGAGTCCAATGAGGGTGGTGTCGTCCGCAAACTTCAGGAGCTTGACGGACTGATGACTGGAGGTGCAGCTGTTGGTGTACAGGGAGAAGAGCAGAGGAGAAAGAACACAGCCTTGGGGGGATCCAGTGTTCATAGTCCGGGTGTCAGAAACATGTCTCCCCAGCTTCACGTGCTGCCTCCTGTCAGACAGTCAGTGATCCGCCTGCAGGTGGAGTCAGGCACACTCAGCTTGGAGAGCTTGTCCTGTAGCAGAGCCAGGATGATTGTATTGAAGGCAGAGCTGAAGTCCACAAACAGGATCCTGGCGTAGATTCCTGGGGAATCCAGATGCTGGAGGGTGAAGTGGAGGGCCATGTTTACAGCGTCGTCTACAGACCTGTTGGCTCTGTAGGCGAACTGCAGGGGGTCCTGGAGAGGGCCGGTGATGGCCTTGAGGTGTGACAGCACAAGACGCTCAAAGGACTTCATTACCACAGAGGTCAGGGCAATTAAGTCATTAAGGTCCCGTTTATACAACAACAATTTCAACTGAAAATGGTAAACTTTAGTTGCGTTTTGGCTGATTGTTTACACAACAGCAGTGTTTTGGGTGCCTGAAAACGTTTTGAAAACGGGTTCCAGAGTGCAATTTGTTGGAAACGGCACCATCTCCGATGTCATGTAAACTTGCAATATGCAGTTCCTTTGAAGATGGAGACTTTATGCACATGCGCATTACGGTTCCAGTCACTAGGCATGTGCGAGAAAGTTGACCATCACAACAACAATGCTGAGCTCTGTTTGTGCTGCTCACCCTATTGAATTTATCAATGCTTCTCCAGCAAAGTGTAGATCTACTGTAGCAACTCCACCTCATCGTCCGTCCAGACAAAGTTATCTGTGCGTGCTTTCGCCATTGTGTCTTCTATGTTACCTCCGCCAAGGAGGTTATGTTTTCGCCGGCGTTTGTCTGTCTGCAAAATAACTCGAAAAGTTTTTAAGGGATTTTGATGACATTTTCAGGAAAGGTTGATAATGAGGAACAGATGATAAAATTTTGGTGGTGATCGGTTGAAGTGAAGTGGATAAAATAATAAAATGGTGGGAAATCTGAGCTGCTTAGCAGAGGTCTGCGCTCTCCAAGTGCTCTAGTTTTGGTTTGTAATCACTGCGTTGTAGAGGAAGGCACTTCAGTGCAGGCGCGTGGCGTCATGCTGTGGTGTTGCTTTGCAAATTTACACTGCCATCCACTGGCCTGGCGTGCATACTACAGCGTTTCCAGTAGATTTTGTGGCTATGTGTGAACAGGGATCGTTTCAATAACATCGTCATATAAACGCGGAAGTTTTTTAAAACGCAAAAGACAGACTTCCGTTTTTAGAGAAACCGTCGTCGTCTAAACAGGGCCTAAGTCCTGTGGTCCTTGGCTTTTTGGGGACGGGTATGTTGGTGGAGGTCTTGAAGCAGGCTGGCACATGGCAGGTCTCCAGTGAGGTGTTCAAGATGTGCGCAGTGCTTCAAGGTGGACAGAAAGACAGAGTCTGGTCAGGCTTTTCAGCCAATTGAGCTTGTCGGTGAGAGAGATCACTCTGACTGGCTGTTCAGGTTTTATTTCCTTGCCCCTGTAGCGAGTGAATCTGCCTGTAGTGAAACCGGGGCTAACCGGTGCTTCCTCCTCAGGCTCCACTTCACTCAGCTGCCCGACAGATCCGCTGCTTCTTCCCACTTTAACCTGAATAACAAACTGGAGCTAGTTGTGAGGCTAGCGGAGCGTGAGCCGCAGCATGACCGGAGGGAAGCACAGCCAGTTAGCCTCCGCTCGCCTCCTAGCTAACCCCGGCACTCCGTTTGGATCCAACCGGAGCACCGAGCCCTGGTTTGTTATTCAGGTTAAAGTGGGAAGAAGCGGCAGGTTTATCAGGCAGCTGAGTGAAGTGGAGCCTGCGGAGGAAACACCGGGACCGTCTGGATGTAATAGTCCATGGAGGTGCTGCAGTGGTCGGCTACACAGATAGGAAACCCCTCGGCTGACAGGATGTACCACTCTCTCACTCCGCTCTCTCTCACGCAGGCACAGAACGCACGTGCCACTTGGCCGTCGGATGTAGTCCGTGTAGTGTGTTCAAATGTAACTGACACAGGGCAACGTGAGGCGACGTGAGGCGACGTAGATGACGCAACAGTTGGCTTTCGCCGCTAGGTCTTTGATGTCGGTTTGGTGTGTCCATACCTTTAAAGAGCCTATTGACATCCCTCTCCTGGATAGTGAGGTAGTGGTGGGGGAGGAGGGGGCCACTCTCCTTGTCCCCACTCCTGAACGCCTCTTCCTTCAACCGCTGTGTACTCATCCAGACTATCGGTGGCAGTCCTGAAAACATCCCAGTCAGTAGTGTCCAAACACCCCTGAAGATCCTCCACAGCATCACTGCTCCACTTCTTAGATGACCTCACAACAGGTTTACAGAGCTTTAAAGAGGCAACAGATAGGATTCTTTTTTTTTTTTAGCTTGGCGCCACCTAGTGTCAGTGGTGTTGCGTCGCACTGTTGCAATGACCAAATTGACTGTTGGGATCAGAGATAATCAATAATATCACTCTATTAGACTCTCTAAATTAAATAAAATGTAGGCTGTAAAGCCACCGGTATACCTCTGTGTAGAATGAGAAGGTGTTTGGACACTCTACTAAATAAATGAGTAAAGAGACCGAGCAACAAGGAGAAAAAACAAATAGTAATGCAAATAATTATACCAGAATGCACAGTACCAGTACAAACAACTTACACTAAATTATACCAATATGTACAGTATCAGCACAAACAACAGTACACACAGTGGAATTATACCAAAATGCATATGTAAACGGTCCCGATTCTAGAATAAACGGTACCATATGGAAACGATGTGGCTGGTTGGAGCTAAAATTGAATGGGAAACAAAGTTCAGTGTTCACTTAGCTGGGCGTAACTTAGCTGGGCGATGTCCGTCAATAGCTGCCTCCGTGAGAAGAGAACAGAAGGAAGGGAGGGGGGTATCACCAGGGCCGGAGTGGGACTCATTTTCAGCCCTGGAGTTTCATGCCTCAGACTGGCTCACTTTAGATCACAACCTATTATAACCTTACATGTTAAGTCTACAATAGTGCACTGTTCTCTAAAGCCTTGTAATTCAGTGTAGTTTTCTAAAATATTAAATATTATATATATTAAAAAAGTGTTGCACTCTCTAATAACACTATCTCTCAGGGTTTTCCCTGGGTTTTTCGAGACCAAGGTGACAAAGGCCTGTGGCGGGGGGCATCCTGACAGCTTTTATATATGGTCCCCCCCCACTATTAAATATGAAAGGAGGCCCCCACATGCTTGAGCTTTACACTGCTGACTTGTATAATCAGAACAGACATGTCTTGTGATTTTCAGCCTTCTGTGATTATATTTACCCTTTACAGCAGGCACATCCTGACAGCTGAGGATTACTGTCAGGTATTGTCCTGCCTCTATCAAATATGAAAGGAGGATGAAAATCACAGGACATGTCTGTTCTGATGATACAAGTCAGCGGTCCTGAAATGTGTGTTTCTCTTCTATAATAAACATTCTACATCTCGGAGGCGCCATCTTTCCACATAGGGCCTTCCTTCACCTTTCAAACAGGGCCGAACTCCGTGGGAAACAGTAGGAGAGACACAGCCCGAGGGGGGACCGGGATCTGACACAACACCGGAGGGAGAAGCAGGTCCGTGGAGCTGCGCTCCAGATAAAAGAGCAAGCGTGTCGCAATGGTTTGTGAGCGTACATGACGCGCGTCTACACTGAAAGTAATGGGTTTGTGTGCGCAAAAGACGCTACATCTGAACGCCCCCCATGCAGACAAAAGAGCTGCCAGTGGAGGCGGCCCAGGGCCAGCGGTAGCAGTATACGTGATACCCAGTGCCATGACTGAACACTGGCCCCAAAAAAAAAAAAAAAACTAAACACTGGCCCTCGCGGCCCAAACGTCAGACCGGCCCACTGGGATTTGTCCCGGTCCTCCCGATTAGCCACTCAGGGCCTGGGTATCACTGTCCGAGGGCTGCCATAAAATGGCAATGAAGATGTCAGCCGACCAACACTCGCTACCTGGTCCCTGGTTGCGGCAATTTGTGATGTTAGCTATCTAGGAATTAACTTGAAGCCTCTTTGGTCACGGAGCTCCCTCCATCTCTTGAACGCCTGACTGATGTTTATTCTTGTTTTTCCTCTTCTTTTGTCACACTCCTTTTTGCTCTTCTTTGCCTTCTCAGACAGAGGAGCTGGTTTTCTTTTGCTAGGCCGTTTTTCACTTGTCTCCAAACTTTGTCTGTCTGCCATTGTGCTCGTGACTCAACTATCTCATGCCCAGCTCCTCATAAGGACCCGCTCCAGTCCCTGATTGGCTGACCGACCAGTTTTGCAATACAAGACGCGTTTCCTGCCGTAAAGCAGATTTTTTTCCACGAAATTTCGTCCTGGTGGCAGAAGCTTATTGCAAAGATTGCAAAGCCACTAAGTAACCTATGTAAACACTGATAGTCTGATTTTACTGTGGCCACTACCTTGTGCAACCCACATTATTTTCATAATGATATATTTAGGAAAAGATGCTATCTGTTGCCTGTTTAACTTCTGCCTGTATGAGGGAATCAGGTGAATGGTGGCGTGGTCAGAGTGGCCCGGTGCAGCACGGGGGACGGCGTGATAGGCATTGTTGACAGTTGTGTAACAGTGATCCAGAATATTCTTCTCTCTGGTCGGACATTTTATAAACTGTTTGTATTTGGGGAGTTCATGGGTGAGGTTACCTTTGTTAAAGTCGCCAAGGACAATAACTAAGGAGTCTGGGTAAGTCCGCTCCACACCCAGTATTTCGTCTGCGAGCGTGCGCTGTGCCTCCTGTACGTTGGCCTGCGGTGGGATGTAAACACCGACCAGAATGAAAGAAGCAAACTCACGGGGGGAGTAAAAAGGTTTGCAGTTGATGAAGAAAGATTTCAGATCAGGAGAGCAGTGCTGCTGGATCACTGTCACATCATTACACAGCCACTCTTAGTGTAGAAACAGATACCTCCACCTTTAGTTTTGCTGGAATGTTCCGTGTCACGATCCACTCTGAAGAGTTGGAAGCCTGCCAGCTGCAGCGCAGAGTCCCGATCCACACAGCCACGTTTCCGTGAAGCACAAAACTGCAGATGTAGTAAAGTCTCCGTTTTCACAATCAGTAGCTGAAGTTCATTCAGTTTGTTGGCCAGCGAACACACGCTGGAGAGAAATATACCTGGCAGCAGTGTGCGGTGTTGGCACCTTTGGCCACAAAGCCCAATAAATCCACCGAAGGCTTGAGAAAAGTGGAGAAAAAAAATCTGCTGGAGTTGTTCCCCTGATCTTCATAAGCTCTTCTCTGGTGAAAGAGATTAGGGAACTGACGCAAAAAAACAGGGTTTACAAACAAGGCAAAACAATGCGCACCAAAACACCGAGGCAGCCTTCCGTGACGCTATCTTGATGTTAAATCTAATCCAAATCCAAATCAACTACTGTTAGGGCGCTGTTTGATGTTGCAATTTTCTTGAGCTTTCACAGGGTTTGGCTTGACCCAGAAGGAGGCTGGGTAGCCTCGTGATTGGGGGGAGTTTCAGTACCTGTCCAGAGACAAGAAAAAGGGGAATGCACCTTAAAGCTGGCTTGTCAACCGCCATTAAAACTCAAAAAGAATAAGAAGAAAAAGAAGAAGAAGAAGAAGAATAGAGTAAGAAGAGGAGGTCGTCGGCGGTGCGTTCAAATTGTTTGTTTGAGTGGGAGAAATTAGTAGAAAATATCGGCCGACGGCCTGTATAGGTCCGGTAAAACGATATCCTCGAACCATTTCTTGCTGACTGCTGACTTCTTTGATAACTGTACACTCGGAAACGATAGACGAGAGTCCCAGGAGGAGAAACATCAAGGTTGGCTCGAGACTGCAGGTGGGGAATACGTGGCAGGGTAATGGAGGCTGGGAAGGAGGAAGAGTGGGAGACCCTAAGTAACTCAAGGAAAAGGAAGGCGAGGGAGAAGGTGAGAGGATATAATTTGCAGGACAGTGACATGGATAACCAACAGGTGAAGGCAAGAAAAGTGGAGGGGAGGAATGATAGAACATACAAGGTGTTTTTCAAACTGAAAGGGGGGGGGGGGGTGTACCTTTGGAGGAGTTAGCCCTTTAAAGTTATCTAAAGTACTTAAAAAAGAGATAGGGGATGTTCTTCACGCCAGCACATTGAATAATGGAGCACTAATGATAGTTTGCAAATCATCAGAGCAGCAAGCAAAAGCTTTAAAAATAAAGAACTTAATGGGAAAAGTGGTTGAAGGGTATGCCCCAAAAAGCAGGACTGGATGTAAGGGAGTAATTTACAATGTGTCAGTGGAGATCTCAGTGCAAGAGTTGTTAAACAACTTAAAAGGGGGAAATATCATTAGTGTGACAAGATTGGGAGGATCTCAGAATGGGAGAAGTAGTACTAGAGTACTTGTGGAGTTTAAAGAGGAAGAACTGCCTAACAGGGTGTCACTAGGATACATGATGTATTCAGTAAGGAATATGTGAAGCTAGGAATACAATATCAAAGGAAAAAAAATAATACAAAATCAGAATACGTGGTTATTGAGATTTGGACTGGTGCAGGGAAAGTCAGCATAGTGAACATGTATAATCCCCCAGATAATAAGCTCGAAATGAATGCACTGGAAGAAATAAATGTTCAACTAACTGAACAGGTAATCTGGGTAGGGGACTATAATGTGCACAGTACATTGTGGGGAAGTAGGGTTAATAATGTTAATGGGCAGATAATGGAGGAATTTGTACATAAGCATAACCTAGTAGTGATGAATGACGGCAGGCCAACCTAGTTTAGAACTAACAAAAAATCTCAATCTTGCATTGATATCACACTGGCTTCAATTCAGTTAGCACAAGTGGGGGAAAGGAATATAATGGATGGGTACACACTGGGGAATGATCATACACTAATTTTGAGCAGAATTTGTAGGATGTTGGTGAGGGAGCCACGAGAAAAGCGTAGTTCATTTAATTTTAAAAGGGAAAAATGGGATGAGTTTGAAGAAAAGCTACAAGGAAAAGTGGGTAATGTAATTAGCGAGAAAGGGGTAGATGAGTGGTTTAAATCAATATGTGAGGTGATAAACACAGTAGCTTTAGAGACAGTACCAATGAAGAACACTAAAAGGAAAAAAACAATAGTTCCCTGGTGGAATGAAGAATGTAACCTAGCAATTCAAGCGCGTAACAAGGCACACAGACAACTCAGGAAACATCCAACAACAATATACGATTCAATACAAGAAGCAATGGCTAGAAGAGCAGTTCAAGAAACAAAAAATAAAAGCTGGCAAGAATTTTGTAGTACAATAGGGCCTCAGACAAGTGTGACTCAGGTTTGGGGGCTCATTCATAAAATGACAGGAGCATTTAAGCAGACAAATGTACCAGTTCTACACGACAGCAGTGAAGTTGCAGTAAATAACAAAGACAAGGCAAATATGCTAGGAAAAAAATTCCAAAAAGTTCATAGCTCTGAAAGTCTTAGTGCAGACAACAAAATCAGAAGGGCTGAAATAATCAACAGGGAGCAGGCAAAATTACAGTATAGTAACGATAATTCAGAAATCATAAATTTATTTTTCTCACTGCAAGAGTTGAAAAGAGCAATCAAAGATGGATCAGATTCAAGCCCAGGGAAGGATGGCTTGACATGTAAGATGCTGCCGCACCCCGGTGACATGTTTTTAGAAGAAATATTAGCACTAATCAACACAGTATGGGAAGAAGGAAACCTTCCCAAGGAATGGAAAAATTCAGTAATAGTCCCAATACTAAAACCTGGTAAGAACTCTAATGACCCAGGGTCATACAGGCCAATAGCCCTCACCTCTGTAGTTTGTAAAGTAATGGAGCGTATGGTAAAAGATTGGCTGATGCACACCTTAGAAAAGAAAGGGTACTTCGAGTTGCATCAAAGTGGGTTTAGGTTGGGGAGATCGACAATGGACTCTATGTTAAAATTAGACCTAGATGTAAAGAAGGCTCTAGCCAATAAATAATCTGTAGTAAGTGTTTTCTTAGATATAGAAAGAGCGTATGACACATTATGGAAAGAAGGACTTATGATAAAGCTTTATAAAGCAGGAATAAAAGGAATAATGTTTAACTGGATTAAAAACTTTTTATGTGATAGAACAATCCAAGTAAGAGTAGGCACAGTTATGTCAGATGTGTATAGAGTAGAAAGTGGTACTCCCCAGGGAAGTGTACTTAGTCCAGTGCTATTTAACATCATGGTGAATGATATGTTCTGCAATTTTAAGGGAAATTATGGAGTGCCCCTATTCACAGATGATGGGCCATTTGGAAAAGGGGAAGAAACCTTTCATATATCCCGGTTGGACCCATATCAACTTGCATACAGAGCCAACAGGTCAGTTGAGGACACCGTCAACTTAGCAATTCATCACATACTGAACCACCTGGAGTCTGCAAACACATGTGCCCGCATCCTGTTCATGGATATCAGTTCTGCATTCAGCACAATAAACCTGGTCAAACTGTTACAGTTTTTCTCAAATGCTAAAACACATTTCACAAACGTTTCCTCTATGTTCCCCAATGTCTAAACACAACACCCTTTTCTAAAGCTACATAAACACAACCACACCTTCTCACTTCAAAACTCAAACTTTCACACCAAAAGAGCAGCTCGAAGCTTTCAAAAATGTAAACACTATACACATCATTACACACTACAGCAAAACAATTGAAAACACAATGCTCAATTTGTGAGAAGGTTCTTTGTTTCATAACTGCCAATGCATATTTTTTTAGAAACTTTACAGTAACGGATCTTCTTAGATCTCTGTAGAGGATTAGGCATTTAGATTTGTGAGTTTCATATGAAGAGTATAAATCTATAGAAAATACTGCATGTACACTACTGTAACACAACTCAATGCAAAAACAGAATCTATTGCACACAACAACTCTTGAAAACATGTTCAGGGTGTGAAGTTTTTTTTACGTATTTACTTTATTCACACCACAATCACTGTGCGGCATCATGTCGCTGAGCTGCATCGGGCCACATCACTTCATCCACATCGCAGGCTATATTTTCTCTTGCCAGGCACCGCGGGAAAAACCCCCTGGAATGGCGAATCCATCCTTGGAAAGCCTCCACTGGGATGTCAGCACAGGCCAGCTCCATTGCCCTTAGGAAGTTCTCTCTAGTGTATGGTTGTCTGTCATAAACCTTCCATCTCCACGATGAGAAGAACTCCTCTATAGGGTTCAGGAAAGGGGAGTAGGGTGGCAGACAGACGTTTAAAAACTGGTTACTGTTGGTGGTGAACCACTCTCTGATTTGGTTTGTTCTGTGGAAGCGGACATTGTCCCAAATGATCACATAAATGGGATGTGCGGGCCCAGGATGGTGTTGTTGGCGGTCCAGGAGGATGTCTTTTAGCTCCTCTAGGAAGGTGAGGAGACGTTGGGTGTTGTAAGACCCAAGGACAGCATGCCGGTGGACAAGCCCCTCCGAACCCATGGCCGCACAAAGAGTAATATTACCCCCCCGTTGGCCAGGAACCTCAGTGATGGCTCTTTGGCCAATGATGTTACGGCCTCTTTGCCTTCGTTTCTGCAAGTTGAAGCCAGCCTCATCCAGGAAGAGGTACTCATGAGGTCTGGCCATCGCGTCCAACTGTAATATCCTCTGTGAAAATGTGAAAGTGCACAGGTGTTCAGAACAACAGTCAATCAGGTAGCACAGTATTGTCCAGAAGTAATGTAGGCCACTGAGCAACACAGTATGTCCACTAACTGTACTGTGAACATGGATGTATACTTATTTGCACATACTCGTAACGTAGGTCTTTGTGTCGCGCAGAGTTGCGCTCAAAGGGAACCCTATAGACCTGTTTCATCCGCATCTTTTGGCGCCGGAGAACTCGGTCTATTGTGGCCAAGCTGACATCATCAATGCTCTCAAAGTTGACATTATCGGCAATGACTTTGTCTCTGATCTCCGGAGTCTGATGAGGTTGTTCTCACGAACCATATCCACAATGAGGGTTTCTTGTGCCGCTGTAAATATGGCAGCCCTCCCACCTCTATGTGGCATTCTTTCAACTCTAAAGACAGAAACATGTGTTGTCAATTGACATGTTTTACAATAACAACTGATTTGAAACCAAAAGACTACTTTCACAGGCTTGTAAAACTGTATTGTGACAAAGAAAGCAATAGAGTACAATACCTGTTGTGTTGTCTGAATGCCCTGATAATGTTGGCCACGGTGAACCTACTCAGGTTTGGACGGACTCTTAGTCCTGCTTCAGCCATTGTCATGCCATGGACAATGACATGGTCAATGACTGTTGCTCATCTCGTCTGTAATGATGGTGCGAGGTTGTCTTGCTCTTCCTCCTGGACCTTCTCCTCTCCCTCCTGGACCTTCTCCTCTTCCTCGTTGGCCTGCTCCTCTTCCTCCTCTGATTTGAACTCCTCTTCCTCATTGGCCTGCTCCTCTTCTTTCATGGCCAGCCCCTCTCCCTCCTCTGACTCGGATTCGTCTTCCCCTGACTCTGCCTTCATCCATTGTGTTTGTTTGGAAACTGTGCACTCTGAACTTGCTTTTATACATGTGGTCACAGCATTAGCAACAGGTGTCTTCAATTTTGAGTCGTTGTGTGTAATGAATGACGCCAGGTGTGTTCATTGTGTTCAAATATTGCTGACTGTGGCAAGCATTTTGCATCACATGAGCTTTCATTTGAGAATATGAGCAGAGTTCTTTTGCAACTTGTGTTTTAGCAAGGAAAAATGTGTTTAGATTTATGAGAACGGAGGATTGTGTTTTGTGAATTGCGTCTTCATGTGAAATGTGTTTATGATATTGGCAAATGATGGCTAGATTTAGTAAATGTGTTTAGACAACTGGTCATTTGGTTTAGAGGATTGGCTTTTGTGTTTTAGCATTTGAGAAAAACTGTAAATAAATTACTGGACGTGAACATTGACCCATGCATCTGTCGCTGGAT
This sequence comes from Epinephelus fuscoguttatus, assembly GCF_011397635.1. Lineage (NCBI taxonomy): Eukaryota > Metazoa > Chordata > Actinopteri > Perciformes > Serranidae > Epinephelus > Epinephelus fuscoguttatus. The sequence goes on from NC_064752.1 coordinate 50,300,297, forward strand.
TCACAGCTTTCTCTGGAACAGGCAACAGAAGGTGAAGATTAGCAATAACACATCCTCCCCTCTGTTCCTCAGTACAGGCGCACCCCAGGGCTTTGTGCACAGATCAACCAAGTAGTGACCTGGTGCACAGACAATGATCTCCTACTCAACACATCAAAAACAAAAGAACTCATCGTCGACCTAAGACGCCAGCCATCCCCCAAAACTCCTGTCTTCATTAAAGGTGAATCCATCTCCATCACTGACACATTCAAACTCCTCGGAACCCACATCAGCAACAACCTCAAATGGAAAATAAACACAGATCACATCTATAAAAAAGCCCAGCAAAGACTTTTCCATCTCCGACAGCTCAGGAAGTTCAGAGTAAGGTTTCATCTCCTGTTCTGCTTCTACACAGCCATCGTCGAAAGCATTCTCACCTCACCCATTACAGTCTGGTTCATTAGTCTCGACACACTCTCCCGGAAGAAATTACACCGCGTCATTAACAGAGTATCCAAAATTATTGGCTCACCCCTACCATCCCTCGAATCACTTCACCGTAAACGGACAATGCGCAGAGCCCGCAAAATAATCTCTGATCCCACTCACCCTGCACACTATGCCTTCCAGCTACTCCCCTTTGGGATGTGCTACAGGACAATTGCCTCCAAAACAACCCGCTTCAAAAACAATTTCATTCCAGGCCCCCCAACCCCAACACCTACCTGCATACATGCACTAAAAGAATAAAGTGATTAATAACAAACGTTTATTTGCAAAAATAAGGAATAAAGGAGAGACTTTCAGAGATGTATCAGCACCTAGGCCTATACAGCTCTATCCTATACAGATCTCCTTCAAACAATTAACTTAAACAGGGGAAGTTGATATTCACATGCACATCATGTCAACACAGCTTCACACACAGCTATACACATTTATGTGTAATAATTACAATAACAACAAACATCAATAAGAGTAAACATCAATAACAATAAGTTATTCCTTATGTTTTTTAATCTGTGCCAGTTTATTCATTCATAAACTAATGGCCACCTTGGGCTTGCATACCTTCGACCAGGGAGGCAATGTCAGGTGTGATGGTTGTGACAGCCAGTCTAAAGTCTTAAGTCAGTACTGTTGGTGCAGTATTTTCTTGCTCTTTAAAGGGCGCAATATTCAGATAGTGAGATGCACCTACACAAGTGGGTTCACAGCATGCACACACTCTGCTTGGAACACAGAGGTGTGTGGATGCATTGTGGGTGGGTGAAATAACACATCATTAATGAGGAAATCAGAATGATATTCTGGAAAATGTTAACATAGCAGAGAGCACAGCAGAGCTGCAGTCACTCCACATTAAGAGAGATGCTGTGTGCATTTACGCATGAGGAGTGGCCTAAGTTTACAGTTGTATGCAGAAGTTTGGGCACTCTTGGTCATGATTTCATTTACTGTGAATGGCTAAGCAAGAAAAAGATTACCTCATTTCTAAAAGGCAAAATGTTAAAGATGAAACATTTCTTTAATATTTTGAGCAAGATTACTTTTTTAATTCAGTTTTTTCCAGTTTCAAAATCACAAAAAAGGAAAAGGGCCTGCAGCAAAAGTTGGTCGGTACTTTGTAGCACCCTCCTTGAGGTATTAGAGCTTCTTAACACTTTTTGTTACCAGTTAAGAGTCTTTCGATTCTTATTTGGAGGATTTTCAACCATTCTTCCTGCAAGTCTTCTGGTTCTGTGAGATTCTTGGGCCGTCTTGCATGCACTGCTCTTTTAAGTTCTATCCACAGATTTTTAATGATGTTTAGGTCAGGGGACTGTGAGGGCCATGGCAAAACCTTCAGCTTGCTCCTCTTGAGGTAGTCCATTGTGAGTTTTGAGGTGTGTTTAGTATCATTGTCCTTTTGTAGAATCCATTCCCTCGTCATCTTCAGCTTCTTTACAGATGGTGTGATGTTTGCTTACTATAGCCCTCTCCTGCTTTGTGGGCATCAGTTATTTTAGTTTTCAGAGTGCTAGGCAGCTGTGTAGAGGAGTCCATGGCTGCTGATTGTTGGGACAAAGTTTCTGGAGTCAGAATATTAATAAAGCTTTGAAATGCACCACCTGACCTTTCCTAACAATGATTGTGAACAAGTCATATTCTTAACAAGCTAATAAAGGTCTGACACCCTGGTAAAAGTTGTTATATTAGAGCACAAATGTCTTGGGGTGCCTAAACTTTTGCATGGTGCTCCTTCCCTTTTTTCACTCTAAAATTGTACAAAACAAAAATACTAATACTACTATACTATGAATACTATACTGATCTTGCTTAAATGTTGTAAAACATTTCACCTTTCACTTAATGTCTTTTGGAGATCACTATTCACAGTAAAAGACATTCTGACCAGGGGTGCCCAAACTTTTGCATCAATCAACCAGCACTTTTCATACAAACAGTGCAACACAAAGTGCTTCACACAAAAACAAACAAACAAACAAAAAAAAGCGCACAGACAGACAGACAGAGCAAAGAATGTAATGTTATGGTAAAGACTAACTAAGGAACTGCATGGTACTGCTTAAATGTCCCACAGTATTTGCTGCAGTGACATCACTTCTCTTACTGCTTCACTCTCACCTATAATTAATTAAGGGACTTAATACAACCCCTTTGCTCCTCATGCCTCACTTTGCGACCAGATTATGAGCTGTTTTCACTGGCTTAGAGGAGCTGGACATGCCCTAAATGTACTTGTGCTATGCACTTAGACCATGTGCTGTAGATTGTTTAAATGGGGTCCATCAATTCCCACTGCTTTAATGACTGTTGTACACAGTGTCCACCTCAGTTCAGTGTTTGTTAACATGATCTTTTTTTGTTTGTCTGTTTTATGTGTTGCAGCCTTTGCCTCAACTGTGTGTGATGAACCTGGGTGACAACAAAGATGAGAAAAACAAGACTATGGCTCTGGCTCCAGGCCCCTGTATGGACTGCAGCCTCAGCAGCAAAACAATGCCGTTGCCAGACACACCTCTCTATATAATAAGTACCACTACATGACAGTTTAAGTTAGGTTCACTTTTTATTCAGAAACCAAAGAAACTCAACAGATATTGGAGAAAATCATAATAGGGTTTGTCTTAATTTGGTGTATTCTGTTGCTTCTTACAGGGAATTCAATAAGCAGCATTCATTCCTGTATAAGCATCCTGCCCTGCCTCTGACAGAGGCGGAGCAGAGTGTCTCCACTTTTTAAAAGAATATCCCCAAATTAAGACACAGACATCAGCTGGCCCGCCTTTCAGGAATACTGAAGAAGCCACAAAAACTGTCCCCTGTAGACCAGAAGTCCAATAGGCATTAAAACTAATATCTTGTGCAATAATTAATAACATAAAATTGAAGAGCACTTCAAATAAAACCCATATAATGTCATCACAAGGGAGCGCCCATTTTCCAAAGATTGCTAAAGGTGTTATCTTTGAAGACAAGTTTAGTAAAGTACAGCAACTACTTACAAAAATCGCTTCATTTATTTATCAGCAGCACAAATAATGTCAACCAAAGTGAGTAGTAATAGAAGAGTAAAGAGAGATTATTGGAAGTGTGAAATGGACCGGTCCATACAGTCCAATCTGAACAGAGGAGACAGTATTATGATGACATGGGGAATATCAGTATGTTCTTTCTAAAGGGTGAGAGCAGACATAAGCTCTGTTCTCCAACACCTCCCTGGCAATCTTCTTGATGTTGGCATCAATATTCTCAGGAGAGTCTGGAACAAATAGACATGGGAATTAAAACAACTTTCATTTGTTGAATACAAAGCACATCAACATTCTCATGTGTCTGGATCATGTCACTGGATAACTCTGGATTACATATAGGTCATTAAAAAACATGCAGTGCGAAAATGAGAAGCAGCAAGGGGTTTGAGTGTTGGTATGTGGGCTTTGACTTGGAGATTCTGCAACACATGCAAGTATTTTAAACTGAGATGCAGAAAAAAAAAGGCAAGAGGCTGTTGTCAATTACAGTTTTGTGTTGTACTTACGTTTTTGCAACTGAGTCATCAAGTAATTGTTCTTGAAGAAAGCTTCACTACAGAATGTGTTAGCGAGCAGCACCTAGAAAAATGAACACTTGTTTGTCAAAACCTGCAGACATGAATTTAGTTGAAGGACAATTCAAAACTAAATGATGCAGGGGGCCGTTAAAAACAGCAAATGTAAAAGAAAGTAATCAAATGGGAAATGCCATTGCAAACATCTGTAGCTTCAGTTTTCATTTGCAAACACAGTGCAGGAGGAAAAAAGTACAAATTTCATCAGTAACCCACAGGTCCTACTTAACTAAAAGATGTCAGATTAGCACACCTGATGGAAAAAAGTTGACAGATACAAAACCAAACATGAACCTCCAAGCTTTTATAATCACAGTGGAACAACACTGGATAAAAGCTTAATGATTGAAGCCAGATTTGCTTTTAAATAATTCAGAACTTGGTTTGAATTATTTTGTGATCCTCAGGCAAAACATTTCAGTTTAAAAAAAAAAGACATGAATCTTTGGAATGGAATTCAGTTAGACAGGATCTCTACAGTCTGTGTGTGAGTTTTACATACAGTAAAATACAATGGTGGGCTGCTGCATGTTTGCAGACATTTCTTCCTGTAGCTACAGAGGAGAGGGACACTGGGCTGCCCATCTGAAACACAGGAGATTGCTGCTAAAGAGGATACTATAAATTATTCACTGCCTTCTTTAATGTCTCTTTGCTGAATGTTTGTGTGCTCAGCTTTGCTCTACATTGCTGTTTGTGGTTATACATGGCACACACTTGTCGACTGTGAGTGTTGACACTACCAACCCGTGTCCTTTTCCACCTAAATCTGCTCTGATAAAATGCTTTTTCTCATGAAGGTGGAGCAGCACAGACTACACCTCTACAAAATAGTGGAGTTGAAATAATAGCAACACTAGGTCAAATAAGTCTCTCGTGTAGGATTTAGTGGCATTTAGTTTAACTGTTTCACCAAATTAAGACTAGCCTAACTGCCCTGTTAACTCAACTTTAAATTTCACGCACGTGACAAAAAAAAAACTCATCAAAACAGTCTGTTAGTCTCTCCACTGTTCCAACAATAACAAGATCGAAGTAATTCCTTAATTCACAGTATTAGATGTGAAATATGCTGTTTTTCCTGCAGTCTCCCCTTGCAGCCATTTACAGTCCTGTAACGCTATCCCTACCACTTACAATCACCATGTTTCTGAGCTCAGCTGCCTGCTCCACGAGTAGAGACTGACCTCTGGTGGCATGTGCTGAACACTACATCACCTCAATACAGTATGTATTACAGTATTACAGTATTACAGTATGAGTTTAATATGAAGAGGAGTGGCTTTAATTTTGAGTGTATTGAAAATTAGTCTAGATTTCTAAATACTCACTGTTGGGCACTGGTACACGTCACTGGTCGGGGTGGGGGGAAAAAAATCGATACAGCATAGTATTGACGATCACTTAATTGGCTTAAAAGGTTCAGCACTAAGCTGGTTTAAATCTTATTTATCTGATCGTTTTCAATTTGTTGACGTTCGCAATGAACCATCCTTACGTACTAAAGTTTGTTTTGGAGTTCCGCAAGGTTCTGTGCTCGGACCAATCCTGTTTACTCTATATATGCTTCCGTTAGGTAACATCATTAGAAATCACTCTATAAATTTCCATTGTTATGCGGATGATACTCAGTTGTATTTATCAATGAAGCCAGAAGAAAGTAATCAATTAACTAAACTCCATAATTGCCTTAAAGACATAAAAACTTGGATGAGCACCAATTTCCTGATGTTAAATTCAGACAAAACTGAAGTTATTGTTCTTGGCCCCAAACAACTCAGAGACTCTTTATCTGATGACATAGTTTCTCTAGATGGCATTGCTCTGGCCCCTGCCACTACCGTAAGAAACCTCGGAGTAACATTTGATCAAGATTTGTCTTTTAATTCTCATTTAAAGCAAACCTCACGGACTGCATTTTTTCATCTGCGTAATATTGCGAAAATTAGGCCTATCCTGACCCGAAAAGATGCAGAAAAATTGGTCCATGCTTTTGTTACCTCAAGGCTGGATTATTGTAACTCTCTATTATCAGGTAGCTCTAGTAAGTCCTTAAAAACTCTCCAGCTAATTCAGAATGCAGCAGCACGTGTACTAACAGGAACTAAGAAACGCGATCATATCTCTCCTGTTTTAGCTTCTCTGCACTGGCTCCCTGTAAAATCCAGAACTGAATTTAAAATCCTACTGTTAACTTATAAAGCTCTAAATGGTCAAGCTCCATCATATCTTAGAGAGCTCATAGTGCCATATTATTCCACCAGAACACTGCGCTCTGAGAACGCAGGGTTACTCGTGGTCCCTGAAGTCTCCAAAAGTAGATCAGGAGCCAGAGCCTTTAGCTATCAGGCTCCTCTCCTGTGGAATCATCTTCCTGTTACGGTCCGGGAGGCAGACACCGTCTCCACATTTAAGACTAGACTTAAGACTTTCCTCTTTGATAAAGCTTATAGTTAGGGCTGGCTCAGGCTTGTCCTGTACCAGCCCTTAGTTAGGCTGACTTAGGCCTAGTCTGCCGGAGGACCCCTCTATAATACACCGGGCCCCTTCTCTCCTTCTCTCTCTCTCTCTGTCTCTCTCTCGTGTCCTATTTCTGCATCTAGCTAACCCGGCCATTCTGGATGTCACTAACTCGGCTTCTTCTCCGGAGCCTTTGTGCTCCACTGTCTCTCAGATTAACTCATATCACAGCGGTGCCTGGACAGCGTGACGTGTGTGGTTGTGCTGCTGCCGTGGTCCCGCCAGATGCCTCCTGCTGCTGCTGCCATCATTAGTCATTAGTCATACTTCTTCTGTTATTATACACATATGATTATTGTCACACATGTATACTGCCAGGTATTAATACATACTTTCAACATATTGTACCGCAGTAACCAGAACTATAACTATAATATTATTACTTCCATTAATGTTGTTGTAAGATACTGTCATTACCTGCATATCTCTCTCTCTCTCTCTCTCTCTCTCTCTCTCTCTCTCTCTCTCCCTGTGTCATATGGATTACTGTTAATTTATCATGTTGATCTGTTCTGTACGACATCTATTGCACGTCTGTCCGTCCTGGAAGAGGGATCCCTCCTCAGTTGCTCTTCCTGAGGTTTCTACCGTTTTTTTTCCCCCGTTAAAGGGTTTTTTTTTAGGGAGTTTTTCCTTATCCGCTGTGAGGGTCTTAAGGACAGAGGGATGTCGTATGCTGTAAAGCCCTGTGAGGCAAATTGTGATTTGTGATATTGGGCTTTATAAATAAAATTGATTGATTGAATTGATTGTGATATTTTGCATGGCAATATTGTGTCGATACACACGCCAAGTATCAATCTTTTATTATATACATTATACATTTTTGCAAATACACATTAATCCAACTTTTTGTACTAGAATAATAAAATCAGTTGCTTTTTCGGTCCAATAGATGGGGCTGAGTTTTATTTCCTGGTGAGGTCAGCAGAGGTCTCAGTTAATGGCATTTGGCAGGAAGTCAATCAAAACAAAGATGGAGTCACCGCAGAAAGAAATCAGAAATGCACCTAGGCTGACGGCTAAGCTAACGCTAAACCCACTCTACCAAAAAAGAAAATCACTGGACACACTTGGCTTGACAAAACTACCATCCAACTGTGAGAAAACTAAGATAACACAGTCCATCACCTTCTACATGTGCAACGATCTATATCCAAACAACATTGCTGAAAATGAAAGGCTTTTGTTAAATGCTAAAAACATTGGAACCCAGGTATGTGACTCCATCCCAACATTTTTTCACCGACACAGTCGTACCTGACCCTAGCTCTACAGAGAAATGAAGCATAAATTTGAGGAATCTTTAAGTACAGCAGGAAGGGTGGTATTAACTTGTGACGCCTGGACTTCAAGGTAAGTAGATTCATATGTGACTATAATGGCACATTATCTCACAGAGGACTGGTGACTGCTGTCCCATTTTTTCCAAACTTGAGCAGTACACGAACCTGTATGTACCTGTATGTGAAGTGTTTCGCTCAGGCACATAATCTGGCCTCATAGAGGGTGTTAAATCTGTCAACAGTTCAGTTTGTCAGATCTATGTAGCATTTCTGACAGGTTTTATGACGGTGTTGGTCAGTCTGTCTGCTTTGCATCACATTTTGCTGACATAAAAATGATTCAAGTCAGATAAATTGAATGAAAACTTTCTATTATGAGGTAAAACTGATGTTGACAAAGTTTTCTCTTGGTGAAATAATCTGCAGTTGGGGACAATAATAATAAATCACAATATATCACAATACTCTGCATATTGCAAATATAGTGTTGTGACTTAAGTATCGTGATAATATTGTATCGTGGTCACCTGGTGATTCCCATTCTTAGTAATAATATTACTTTTTCCAGAAACGAGTAGTGTAACTCATTACTAATATAATTTCAGCAACAACATTACAGTTACCCCAAAACCAAACAACCTGTTACGTTACTTTTGTTATCGCATCACTACTGACCCGAAATGCAACATCACATCATTGGACTCATTTTTGTAATCATTGCAATGAGCAGGCACGCCACAAAGCGGCAAGCTAATTTGAAAGATGGAAACACTTACTTTACCGGCTGGAAATATTCTAATTACTTTGATTCTGTTGGGTGGAAAGATGACAAGAATACTGTTGCTGCAGGTACTAGAACTAAATCTCTTTCCATTGTGAAAAACACATTGTCAAACTTCTGGTCTGAAACACCTACTACGACAGACAGCAAAACAATGTTAAGTTCCAGGAAATACACCCCATCAAAGGTGAGCCCTCCTTGGCAGCGTACGTTGGCTGTAGCCCTACACTGGCTAAAAAACCCCAACTGGATTTTTACTTGTGGGCAGCTGCAGGCTACTGGGAAGTAATGATGCTTGTGGTTGGATATGTTGTGGATGAAATGTTGCTCCACAAGTGACTTTCTGTCTTTCAGGCAGAGCCTTTGGTTAATACCTGTCACAGGCAACAGAAGATCCCCAAGTGAAAAAACAAACCAAAAAACATTCACACGCTATTTAGCCTTAGCTGCACTTACCGGAGATTACCCCGACATTCACACAGAGGCACACATCTGAAGTTTGGAGAGATACACATTTGCCAGTTTTATGGGATGTAACGGAAAAGTAATATAACGAGTAGTGCAACGAATTACTGCTGGCAGGGACTAAAAAGTAAAGAAATATTATAACTTTTGTAAAGAGTAGTGAGTAATGAGTAATATATTACATTTTTATAGTTGAGAGCCCAACACTGTAAATACACTGGTATACTGTAGTACTGTGATACCCCAGAGCCTACACTGGACCTTTAACAACAAGTTAAAGTACTTGCATATAGCAGGCCTAATGAAACATGTTTGCAACAAAATACAGAAGAAAAGAAAATTAGAGGTGACATCATGTTGTGACAGGCTGCTGCTGCTGCCCATCTAAATGTTTTCAGTCGATACTTTGCTGCAGTAAGTGAAAACAGTCTAATCTAATTACATAATGTGTGCTTTATTACCCATGATAACTTTACTCATCTTAATTAGGATGCAAACCTGCTTTCTAGATAGTGACATTGCAATCAAATGCAACACCACCTTAATGGCAGAGTGTCACTGCAATGAATGTTTGAAGCACAAGAAGAGGAAGTGCTTCTTTTAAAGAAATGTCAAAGATCCAACCAGGTAACAAATCAATCAGGTGGAAGGGGGTTCACAGAGATTTTCACTTGTGGCAGAGCTTGGGAAATATGGCCATCTACCAAACTTCTGTATTTGCTGTGTAGGAATCAACCATTTTCAGCACGGAACAGAAATGCTTCCATTTTAATCATCAGTCTGTCTATACAGCTCATGTTTCACCCAACCTGAACCTGTGTTGATTCTGACAGCTATTTTAGATTGAGTCTTAAGCCCTATTCGGACGGGATTAGTTTTACATAGGTACATGGGGTAAAGTAATAATTTAAGTCCTGATTTAAGTCCTGTCCGAATGTGCCATGTCAGTAATCATTACCGCACGATGTCAGTAAAGATTACGGCGACTTTTACCTTCTGTAAAAGGGTCCTGGACAATTACCTCAGGTAATACTAATCCCGTGCAAATAGAGCAGCAGTAAATATGTGTATAGATATTTCGTCATATCCTGTTTACCAAGTGGTTTTTCGCAGATTTTCAAGCATGGAGGCTCTTGAAGAAGCACTCAGTTTTGCACTTCAGTCGGACAAGTCCATGTGAAACCTCAGGTACTGTGGGCCTACGACGAACACGACTTGAAGTGTGTTCGAATGTGGTATGCACAGGAAGCAGCGTCATACGCACATGACGACAGGAAGGGACGGCGGTGCATGAATGGATTTACCCCTCCCACTTGTGGTAGTTTTACTGATATTTCTTATCCCGTGTGAATTGGCCATTAATATTACCGATGTCCTGTGGTAAAGTGACATTACCCCACGTGCCCATGTAAAACTAATCCCATCCGAATAGTACTTTAGTCTTGAGATGAAAATGCTTATTAATTCAATCACATTTTAGTTATTTTTATTCTTCATAGTTTTAGTCTACAAATAATCTCTACACACTTACAAACTGTCATTTCTCCAGCAGTTTTTGACAGGTTTAGGGGGTGATTTATGAGCACACACTTACTGATCATCAATTAAAAAGCTTGGCATGTCTCTATTTTTGCTCTGAAACTTTGACACCACAAATAACTAATCTGAGACAACTAGGATTTGTACCCAGGTTCATTGTAAATTCTGACTTATCCATTTTACTGTTAAGAATCAGAAAAATAATTAAATTCTTAATTAAATTCTGAATTCTTTCTTTATCTGCAACCTGATAGTCTGGAGGTTTAAACTTGTGTCCCCTTTTAGAGTTGGTGATTAGAACTAAACTTTCATCTCTGTCAGAGAAAACTGATCTAAACTGCTATGTCTACCAATCTGATGAGGTCAAGTAAAAACTGCTTTCACTGTGATGAACAATAATTCAAGGTGTACAGGAGGCTTAAAGCCTTTAGAGTTATGCCCATGGACACACTTGCTCTACTCTTTGACTCTAATGCTTTGGACTAATCCATACATGTTGTTTTGTAGCTGGGGTTCATAGAACATTCCAGGCAGATTGTGCTTACTTCTCAATTCTGCTGGGCCCACATGAGTAAGTATTAATTCAAGCTTATGTGTGTGTGTGCGTGTGTGTGTGAGTGTGGGTATACTGTTTATAGTGTAACCACCTCATGGTCATGACTCCTCAGGCCGATGCTGATGGAGCGGCTGGTTCTGGACAGGACAGCTGTCATAGCGTAGAGGTTGATGAGCACATCTGCTACCCTTTTCAGGATGAGCTGTTCGTCCACTATAGTCTGACAACATCAATGCAAAACAAAAACAAACAAACAAAAAAAGAAGGACACTTCAATCATCGATCATTTCCATCATCAGAAATGACTGTAATCCATCATGTGACGACCTCATATTCTTGCAAACCTTAATCGAGATGGCATGGATTAAAGACTCCCTGCTACTAAGTGACATGTTTGAATTTTGCTCTTAAGTTGTAATGAAATACTTCCTGTGTTGGTAGATGTTTGACAGAGTCTGCACAGACATGGGGATGACATCTACTGTAGGCTAATGTGTGATACCTATGGTGTCTAGGTTAGTGGGTATGGGATGCTCTTCTCTTGGCATTGGCCTGAATTCCATAACTCACACAGAGGACAGGAAATGTGTGCGCGCATACACACACACACACACACACACACACACACACACGAGGGGTGAAACATCAGCGAACACACACACACACACACACACACACACACACACACACACACACACACACACACACAGTGCATTCACTGCGTACTTGATACGTGTACATTGCGTGTGCAAACATCACCGTGTACTTGCTTCGCGTGCACTGCGCGTGCATTCACCGTGTACGTGAACTAGGTAGTAGTGTATATATATTTTTACACAGTATCTATCTATCTATCTATCTTTTTATTTTCTTTCCTTGTTCAGGCACTATTTTTAACACTTCTACATCAGATCATTTGTTATAATAATAGGATTCTCGCAGCTTTATATCAAGGGGAAAAAAATCCTAGTCTCTGTCTCCTGGGTCAACCCGAAAAATAGTTTCCCTGCACCATGTTGGAGGAATTTCTAATCAATCAATCAATCAATCAATTTTATTTATAGAGCCCAATATCACAAATCACAATTTTCCTCACAGGGCTTTACAGCATACGCCATCCCTCTGTCCTTAAGACCCTCACAGCGGATAAGGAAAAACTCCCCCAAAAAAAACCCTTTAACGGGGAAAAAAAACGGTAGGAACCTCAGGAAGAGCAACTGAGGAGGGATCCCTCTTCTAGGACGGACAGACGTGCAATAGATGTCGTACAGAACAGATCAGCATAATAAATTAACAGTGTCCAATACCGTCCAATATTTATTCATATTGCAGGCTAATGAACTGGGGTTGAGCGGACCGGTTGCCATGGCGACAAGTAATCAAAGACAATGCGTTCACCTGTGGATCTGACAGAGACTCTGGACTGATCATACACAGCTGGACTTGATTGCAGGGCACGAACTGAGAAAGGAGATCCGAGCGAGTGACAGTTTGGCTCTGGGAAGGGGAGCTTCTGTAAAGTGCCAGACGAAGCCACCTTTATTGCAAAAAAAAGTTTGAAAGAAAAGTAACCAAAGATAAGGTGTCATATTGAAGATTTCGTTTGAACAAAATATAATTTGAATTTTGAAACCTGTTTTGTTGCCCTTTTTTGTAATAAATTACTTTTTGTGGACTTCAATCATTTTTCGCAGCGCATTATTGACAAGTTAAGCCAGCCGCCACCGGTAGAAAGTGGTTCTACACACAATAAAGCCTATAGTTTGGGAAAGTATAACACAGAAGTCTGCTGGTTTTAATCCGCCCGTACCCTATTACGCTATTAATTAGCATAATAATTAAAACTGAATGACCCAAATCCGTGGATATCCGGAATATCTCTAGCCTACTTTACGTCATCCCAAAACTGAATGTCCCTCAGGCATATAGGCTTTTTACAGCAAACAGGAATAAAATCTAAATCTAAATCTAAAATGTTGGCGTGCGCTCATGCGGTTTGATTAGATCTGATGTGTCCTAGGTAGACGCAAGTGACGCGTTGTAGTGTGGTTGGGTGAAACGTTTTCATCACACAAATACACACACACACACACACACACACACACACACACTGCAGTTTTGGGAACTTTGGTGATAGTTTCATCTATCAGCCTCAGAGGTTGCTGCTTGGTTTCGCATTTTTGGCTCTCTACTTGGACTGTCCTGCTGTTACCTGATGCTCAAACATGATTGGTCAATATTTCTTGGATTACAAACAGAAACAGCGATGCCTTTAATACCAAAATCTGTCCCAATGCCTACAAATTCTGCAAACATATACAGATATCTGTTTATAGAGATTATATCCAGTGCAGCGATTTCATGTTAAAATGTCTTGCCATATGAAGACTGCAGTGTGATGAATGCCCTCTGAGGAGACTTCTTAACTATTGGATCAAAATGGAGGCGAATTATACAGGAAGTAGGGAATTGGAAAGCTGAGCTGTTTCCAAGGAGTTTATAACTGCTGTGAGGAAGCTGTGGTTATAAAAGCATAGTAAAGGAAGAAAAGGAGAACACTTCGGAGCAGCTGTCTGAACAAAGCCTCACAAACACTGATGGGAAGATCTGAACAGATATCTACTGTCGGTCACCAAGAAATGCTTTATACATTTGGCCATTTTAGACAAATGGGAATTTTGTTCAAAGGAACTGGAAATATTTAAGAAGGAAAACCCGATCTCTGTTTTTCCAGAATGTAAAATCAATCAAACGTTACCTTTCCATATCTGTACAGCAGGCTCTCCACAGTAGATCCAAAAAGGCTGACATTCTGTTCCAACTTCTTTGCACTTTCCTGTAAACAGAAAACCCTCAGCCTCAACTAATAACTTATGACTTAGCAGAAAATGTATCCTCTCAACATTCAAATAAAGATCTTACTGCCAAGCTGGGATGCACCACTCCGTCTTTTCCTGTCAGGCCAAGGTCCACTGTACTTCCCAATGAGCTCTTGAGTTTCTTGCCTACCATGCCCAAGGCCAGACCTATGTTTCCTTTCTTCATCTCCCTGCAGGCACAGCAGAGAAAAGACTTGTAATGGTATTTTAGACAATTTAAACAAAGAAAATCATACATGACCAGATTTACAGGTAATTTTATCCAGCTAAAAGTCATCTAATTATCCCTGAAAATGACATATTTTACCTCTGGTGAAGCCTTTAGGAAACAGCACCAGTCAATATTTAATTATAAGTGAAAGGAGTCACTTGTAGTGATAAACCCACAGCAAATTATTACCCAACTCTGCAGTCTACCTTGGCTCTACAGTTTTAGATCTTTCAGCTTGTTTTTATTTTCTAGCCTACAGATGTACTCTTAGACTCTCAATGCTCTCATCAACATCATGTCCAGCTGCAGCCCTCTGATGAACCAACTGTCCACTACCTGCTCAGCACCACACAGCAGACAGTTAGAGAATAGCTGGTGAACAATGTGGAGCATTTAGCAGCTAAAGGGACAGATATTTCCCTCAGGAGTTGGTAGAGACCAAACTGAATTAAAAGGAGAAAAAATAAAGGACTTACACTCATCAGGTGGACAGAAACACAAGTCAAATTAAATGCTAATGTTGCGACATATCTGTTGGATACATAACTCTTTGCCAACATGTTAGCGACAACTTTATATGTCAAACGTCGCTGATTTTCATGCTGTTGTGGAGGGAAGTGGCCAAAACAAAACAAAAAAAATGTTTAAAGTAAAAGTACTTTTTAACAAAGGTATCACGCTAACCAAAATCACAATCTATGTCTAATCTTGTCACAATATCAATGTTGTATGAATATATTTTCCCATTTTATCCAGTCTTTATATTCTTACTTTATTTTCCCTGTGAGGATTTTGCCAGCATACTGCATTCCAGTGAGAGCAATGTACATCCTCAGGATTTCATTGGTACCCTGAAAACAGCAACAGCATGGAAAAATGACACACTACCAATTTCATATCCATCATACTGTATGGAAGCAGCAATGCATCCACAAAGAACACTATAAAAAGATGGTGTGTGTGGGTGGGGGTGTACTGTGGCTTAATAGGGCACCACAAATATGAATGTAAGCATAAGGTCTTAAAACATAGAAAATCACATCAACCAATCACAACTAACTTTAACCGACTCACACTTTATGACATTTAAGTGTTTAAATAGCTGATGAACTGGTGCTCGGTCTATTTATGCAACCACAGGAAGAATCTTTAACCCTCAACTGCAAAAACGCCCCAGACCAAGACATTTCATTTCAAAGTGAAATGCACCACCTGGTGGCCACTTACAGAATGGATCGTCTCAACAAACCAACTCCAGTACATGGTCTAAAGGAGCTGCACTGAGTGGTGAGGACTGCAGATTGCAACCAGCTGAAACTTCTCCTGGTTAGAATTCATTAAGCGTTCATTATCTAGGAGGTTTTTACCAAGAGCAGTTATCCACAGACATCTCTTCCTCTCCAAAACAAATGGACCAGGTGATTTAAACTGGTAATAACACTAAGTAAAGCAGTTTCATGTTGCAGAAATCAGTGTTTCTCTGATGCTGTTTGGCATGTCACAGAAGGGCAATAGTCCATCACATGCTAATGTGTGTTCACCTTTTTTCTCTGATAATTTGGGATCCAGATGTTCAGAGAGTTTTTATTGGGAGTTGAATTATCTGCAGAGGTCTCTTCCCCTCCATAACAAACTGACCAGGGGTCCGTTTCACAAAGCAGGTTCAACAAACTCTGAGTCTAATCCTGAACTCTGAGTTGATCTACTCTGAGATAGGAAACTCTGAGTTTCCAGTTCCAGAACAGCTGATTTGAATCAGTTTAATCAACTCAGAGTAGTTTCACCTGGAGTTAAGCGCCTGCACCACGACTATAAAAAGCCAGCATCAATGGAGCCCCGATTCGACGAGTCACCATGGCAACGGGGAGGAGGAGGGCTGCGTTTTTCACCCCACTAGAATTAGAAATCTTAATGCGCTCATACAGCGAGTTTGCACACGTTTTCAAAAAGAAGTGCAACACCGCTGCAGCTGCAAAAGAGAGGGAGACGGCGTGGGAGAACATTGCTGCTCGGGTCAATGCGTAAGTTTAAATGTAGTCCTTTGCAATCACAATAATATTACAGGGGAAAAGTGCTTGAATGGTAGCCTATTAATTTATTTCATTTAGGTGCAATCCCGCGGGGGAGAAACACACTTGGCAGCAGTTTAGGATGAAATATAAAAACATTGTTCAAACAGGTAAGACCTCAGCATAATCTCATGGGGCTACTTCATTTTGATCATGTTTTACATTGTAAAGTAAATATTAAGTGGCTGTTTGACTGTGCAGTTGTTTTATCCCCAACATAATGCTGTTTTCACACACATAAATGTCTTCTCATCTATATCATGTTCTGATAAATAATTAAGCCTATTTAAACTAACACAGTCTTCTACTGAGCCAACAGAAAGAAGGCAGATGCCCGTAAAACGAGCACACTTTTCTGACCGCCCTGCATACAGTTGCCTTACTCAAGTGCTCAGCATCTCCGACATTGTACAAAAAACTTCCATTTGCAAAGAAACGCAGCGCAACACACAATATCTCCTGGGATGTGAGAGCATGACTATGATTGGTAATGTTGCAAATATAAGGACGGATTAGGTTGTGTATGTAGATGATGGAGTGTGACGTGAAACGGTAGGCTACAGCTCAAAAAGATAATTGTGTGGAAATGCTAAAACATCTATGCGCGGTCTGATAACCATCTCCCGACGAATATTTAATTCTCTGCGCAGTAATTCTGCACCTTCATCCACGGGATCGTTATCAAAAGGACATGCCATGTAGTAGTGAAAAAAGTCGCCACCTACTGTGCCTAATGGACTTCTAATATACTGACTCTGATTTTTTTTTAAATGACAGAAAGCAGAACGGCTACGCCAAAACTCACCTGCTGACTGAATGAATGAGGAAATCAGATGGAGTGTGTGGCTCTGAAAGAGGGCGGAGACAGAGAGAAACTCGAGGTTCATTGAGAAAAACCTGGTCCCGACCAGGTTAGGTTCATAGAGTCTGTTACTACGGTAACTGACCGAGAGCTTAAGTTACCCGTCTCTCTGAAACAGGCTAGAGTTACCCCTCTTTCTCTGGTTTGAGCTACCTCCCTTTTTGAAACGGAAAACTCAGAGTTTCCCTCATTTCAGGGTTAACAGACTCTGAGTTTTCACTAAACCTGCTTTGTGAAACGGACCCCAGGTGTTTTAAACTGGTAAAAACAGAGTTAGCAGTTTCCTGTTACAGAAACTGGTGTATATCCGAGGCCACTTGTTGCAAAGGGGCTTCTAATGCCAACGTCCCTATCTAGAACCACTGTTTGGTTTGTCTATTCTGGGCTATTGTAGAAACATGGTGATGTAACATTATGGCTGGGTTAAAATAACCCATTCATCAGATTCAAATCAATATTCATTTGAATGACCCAATATCTATCCATAAAATCCGAGATCGATCGTTCAGTATATCCTTTTCCCCACAGAGGTAATCTCACAGGTAGTAAAACGGACCCCAGCTGTAAATTATTAACGACCTAACCCTGAGAAGCTCTGATGATGCCAGTTCTTTTATCTGTAACTTTAAGCTTAACTGTTTTTACGTTGGGGTGTCATTTATTATCATGGTGCTGCAGCCTCTCCTCCTGCTGTCTGTGCGACAGGGCTACAGACTGTAAAAATAACATTACTGTTGCTGCTCTAGGAACAATATTTAGTCATAAAATATTTAGTTTTAATCCTGTTCCAATGTATTCTTTTTAAAAATAATTCCTTGTAAAATTTACAGTATTAGTTCTCTGAGAATCTCTTTCACATTCTACCAAACATTGTTATTGTGACTGAAATATGCCCAATCGAATCGAATTGGGACCTGTGTAACATGGTGATTTCTGTGGACCACCACCTGCTCCCTGTGTAGATGTAAATGACTCATTCTAAGGTAAAGAAAAGATAGAACTTTACTAATCCCACACCAGGGAAATTCACAAGGAAAACACAACAATTCTTATTTTCAGGTGATTATACTCAAAGAAAACATACTTATTATCTTAGATTCCATTGGTGCCAATTTATCACCCCAAATCTTACACACTGGACCTTTAAACATAGGATTCTTTTTTTTTGTTTTTAAGTCATTTCACATTTTATTTAACTCTTCCAAAAATGTCTACAATTGTATCTGTGAAATGATGGTCTATATATTGTTTCAGAGCAATTTATTTATTTGCCTAATTTGAAATCTAAGAAACATCAGAATCTTGCAAACCAACAAAATCATGTAGGAAAATGTAAAATGAGTGTAATCCAAGGATGTAGAGTCTTCTTTGTGTCTAAAAACTCCCAGGATAATGACAGAGAATGCGACCTTTGGTGTCCTCAGTGGAAACTAGGGCTCTGATTTTACTGACTGAATATAAGAGTACCTCAAAGATAGGCAGGATGCGACAGTCCCTGACGTAGCGCTCATAGGCGTAGTTCTTTGTATAACCCAGACCTCCAAGGATCTGAAGAGCTTCACTGACACAAATCCAGCCTCCCTCTGAGCTGAACACCTGAACAGAGGACAGAGAGTAAACATCAGTAGACACTGGGTTTCATGCTGGTTTTATATGAACAATGCTGAATGACAAAGTTATCAAACCTTGACCATAGCAGCCTCTAGAGAACAGTCTGGAAGCCCCGGTCTGTCCATCATCCCTGCTGTCAGGTACGCCATGCTCTCCATCACGAAGGCATTAAGAGCCATCAATGCAAATTTCTCCTACAGTAACAGAAGCAAAACAAACATTATTCCTCTCTGACCACACTGACTCCTGCTGATTATTCACAAACCTTCGATGAGGAAACAGTGGACTGTACCTGAATCATACCAAATTCGCCCAAGCTCTTGTTGAACTGCTTTCTGGTCGCAGCATACTCAGAGGTCATTTCTATAGAAAGACGGACAGAGATGATGTCAAACTAGAGACATTATACAAAACCCACACATGGAAGTTCTAAATCAGTTATTTCAGCTGTGTACAGGCTTTTACCGATCAGCTTTTTAATCATTCCAGCTGAAGAACTGCCCATACTGAACCTTCCTGAGTTCAGGATGTTCATGGCAATCTGTCCAACACAAAGCAAAAGATTTCTATATCAACACACCCTTACAGATATAGTCATGCACAATAGTTTGTGTTGAGGACAAGACAAACTTACCTTGAATCCACCTCCTACTTCTCCTATGACATTCTCCAGTGGCACTGGGACATTGTCAAAGGACACTTCACAAGCTGAAAAAGTCAAAAAGGGTAATCACAAAGGACATGAAACTTTACTGAGACCACACCCACATGTCCATCCTCCTGTCCAAATCATGAGGGGCTTACTGTTGGAACCTCGGATGCCCAGTTTGTCCTCAGGCTTGCCACTGGTGATGCCCCCGAAAGCCCTCTCTACAATGAATGCTGAAATTTTATCTTTCTTCACACCATCCACAAGCACCTCCGTCCTGGCAAACACTGTCATAATATCTGCCATGCCTCCATTTGAAATCCAAATCTGATGACACAAATTGATTGACAGGGATCTTCAGAGTTTGAGGCAAAACAAATCATGCAAGAGGATTTTACTATTCAAACTTTTAAGCCCTGATCAAACATTAGATAGTTCAATTGCTCTCACCTTCGAGCCGTTGATCAGGTAATGTTTCCCGTCTTCTGACAGGGTTGCGCGGGTCTGAATGGAGGCTGCATCACTTCCACTGAAAAGATAAAACCGAGAGTAAATCACGCTAATTCAAACAAAGTAGCACGATTTTCTCATTTCTGATTGGTGGGAATCTTATCAAACACACACTGGTTGAAATTTAACCACTGCTCTAAATGACTGCACCATGTAAAAAATCAAATTTTAAAAAGTTCTCATGGTTGTCACATTCAGTGTGGCTTTTTGTACACTTATCAACAGAAACAGACCCTCTTTTGTCAAAGTGGAAACAGAGCTCTTCAAAATGACACAAAATAAAACATATAATACAAAATATATGTTTGCATAACCCCCTTCAGGTCAGTATTTAGTAGATGCACCTTTTGTCAACAGTTCCAGCCTTAAGTCAGATGGCCACAGCTGCTCCCGCTAGGGATG
Organism: Epinephelus fuscoguttatus; assembly: GCF_011397635.1. Lineage (NCBI taxonomy): Eukaryota > Metazoa > Chordata > Actinopteri > Perciformes > Serranidae > Epinephelus > Epinephelus fuscoguttatus. The sequence goes on from NC_064752.1 coordinate 50,320,736, forward strand.
CACTGATTGTGAAAGTCTAGGATGTTTAAAATAATATTTTGGTCGGCAGCTGATACAGATGTATTTTTTTTTCTTGTTGTTTTTTTTTTTGTTGTTACTTATTACCCTTCCAGGGTTCCAGGGTTCCAGGAAAACAAAGAAATCATACCTCAACTGTTTTAAAGTCATTCAGTTCATCTTTACTCTAACTTTGAATGAGCACAAATTCAATTATACACATTTATGAGACAACCTTTATAATAACCTCCTTTCACATGAAAAACATAAAAATAACTATATTACCCCCACATTGGCAAAAATAATTGGACAGCGATATTTGGGATGTGCATGAATACTTGTTCAGATGTCAATATTTGCTCAGTGTGTAAAATACTCACCGCTGCCCCTCCCACATGTGAAGATGACTTTTTTTTTTTACTACTTAAAATGTGTAAAATTGTATTTTACTGTAGAGCTGTGTGCAGTGGATTGCTCCGCTCAGCACGTCCTTGTCCCACTGTCCCCCTCTCTATTCCTGTTTATCATCAGACTACTACTGTGGGAGTGTGAGCTCCACACTGGGGAACAGTTGGTGAGAGTCTGCCTGCACACACATACACAGCGACAGTTACATTACTGTTAGCATCACACAGCTAACATTACCTCCTGGTTAACAGTTTTAATGACAGAATTGAGCTTTTCGGTGTCGGTGTGAGTTTGTTGGGTTTGTTCCTTATAGCAAAATCAACACCCACTGTTTAAGAAAAGGTGTGTTGTGGAGATTTATCCATTTGCATTTCTTCAATCCTAGTCTCTATATACAGACTTGCTTACTGACTCTACATTCACTGAATATAGAGTCTGTAAGCCAACCCCGGAGATCTTGCCTCCAGAAGAAGAGCGGAAGAGCCCTGGTTTCCGGTTGTAGGCTGTTTGTAGTCTGTGTGATATTGACCAATCACGTTTGAGCCGGCTGCAGTTGTTGCCAGGTTAAACGGTCCGTGCGGTGAACTACCGAGGTGGAACATAATTGGTGTCACTGCAAACTCTGAATCCATCGCAATGGTTCAGCATATTTACTCACGGAAGTCGGAAACGGAAATTCACCTTCTCTGCCCAAATCAAACCAGAATGCCAAAAAATTGGGGGTCTGCCCCCAGAAGCTGTATTGCCGTCTGCCGGAAGTCAGACGCCGAATACAGCTGATGGGTTCCGAGAATGCTTCAATCCTAAATTGCAATTTAAAGGTTCCTGTTCAGCTCATATGTAAATATGACTGATGTGTCTCCACTTCCTCCCGCTGTAAAACAAGTGACACCAAAATATCCCGGATACAGCTGCTGCAATCTTGCGCTGGTGACTTTATTTGGAGCCAGAGTCTGTGCTGTACTGATCTCCATGGTATACACTTCCCACCCATACACCTGTTTGATCGCAAACCAGTCGGCTGTGGCTCAGAGGTAGAGCAGGTTGTCCACTAATCAGAAGATCAGTGGTTCAGTCCCTGGCTCCTCCAGTCAGCATGTCCAAGCATCCTTGGGCAAAATACTGAACCCCAAGTTGCTCCCGGTGGCTGTTCCATCGGTGTGAGAGTCTGCGTAAATGGTTACTGAGTAGCGGGTGGCTCCATGAGTGGTCAGAAGACCAGAAAGCACAATACAAGTGCAGTCCATATACCATTTACCTGCCCCATTAATCACAAACACACCAATTGACACACACAGCTGTCAATCATGATGTCAAGTCCCCCTTTTAATGGTACCAAATAATGAACTAAAACCAAACTTATCATAAAAATGAACACCTGAACATACAGCCGTGTGTTAAGAATTACATTAAATGACAGAGACCATCTTTGGGAGAAATTTATTTTAATTTGTTTGTTATGGACATTATTTGTAAGAGGCTAATATTTCACAGGTCATTCAAATACACATTGATCTTATCACTTCATTATGTATTCTCTATCATGACTGTGGTTTGAATCTGTATGTGTATCATTTGCCACTATTGTCTTGTCACACTGATAATGGCTCTTTAGCTGAAATGTGTCCATGTCTATATGTTTTTGCCCCTATTTAATAAGTGAATTCTACTATGAGTGCCAGTGTTCTAACTGTTTTTTGATTTTCGCCAGTACTGTGCACCTTTTTCATATTATCTAAGATTTTTTGGAGTTGTGCGCACTGCTGTTTTTCATCATCACCCTTCTTTATTATATAGTCTATAGCTCTGCTCAATTTGTGGAAAGGTTTCATTTTCATTCATAAAAATGTTACCAAAGTGTAAAAAGAACAATTTTACACAGCAGTGCTTAAAGTCCTGTCAGCAATGGTATTGGAGAACCCAAAAAGAATTGCTGAATGTCACAAATTGTCTTCAGTTACTCTTATGTGCCCCTTTGGAACCAATCTGGGACCAGATGCATAAAACAGTGTGTAGATTAACAACTAAAACTGTGTGTGCGCACAAAGACAAAAACATGCATACGCATTCTTTTGTTTAGATTTATAAAGCTGCAGGTACAACTGTCTTGTTTTCGAAATCTTGATCATTGTCAAACTGGGTACACGAGCATGAGCTGTGACTGACAGCAGCTGGCAGGCTGCCAGAGTGTCACACCGTACAGAATGAGACACAAAGAAGATCAACCTGTGCTGTAGCTACATGGCAGGGGCAGACAGGGTAAAGACCACAGGAGCATCTAATCACACAGCAGTGACATTAACAGGTATGTTTACATGCTTAATGTTTATGTATGTTTATGTTTAATGTGCTGCAGCTGAGCAGATAATTACTTATCTACCCTGCAAACTGTGGTGTACCTAAACCCAGTAAACATTTGTTTGGTGGCTCATTCAACAAGCTGAGGTGCAGGACAACATGTGTTCATGTTTGGAAGTCAGATAAGAAGGAGACTAGCAGGGAAGCTAATGTTAATGTCTGTGGCTTTTGTGTTGTATAGCTGCTGTCTGGCTCTGTGACCGTATGTTCTGTCTATGATACAACACTCAGGTTAATGCTTTATGCAACATTTGATTGGCTGTGTGGAAATAGAATAAGAAAAACTAAAATTACCACCTCATGATTGTATGCCTACGCGCAGGTAGGCATGAGGTATTAGCCTCATTTGAGATGAACTGCACCTTGCCTGGAAAGTAGACAAGATCAGGCGGCTACAGCAGGAGGCGGTGACCAAAAGCTGCTGTGGAGTCGAGTCGGATAGTTTCCCGACAGTTTCCAACAGCCTTCAGTCCATACAGGAAGTCACAGAAACATTTACATCCGATCTGATATGATGTTGATTTATTAAAATATTGTCAAACTTAAATATAACCTTGTTCTCAGTCTCCAATTCTTTTAATTATGATAGATTGATTAATTAAAATGCTTTACAGGCGATGTGCAATTTATGTTCATGGTTCAAACTCTATTTGACATGAATTTTCATGTAAATCAGCATCATATCAGTTTGCTGCTGCAGAGCAGACCTGTCCTCTCAACTACACAGGCTAAATGAATAGTGTCTGACTATAAGGTATATTTTCAGAGGAAAAAAATACAAAACAGCAGCTTTCATTAAGATCAGGGAGATATAATCAAGGCTTCACATCTGTACAGATGTTATTTATAGAATCCTCACATGCCACTGACCACAAGTCTGTGTTGCTAAACACGCTACTTCAATAATTAAAACATTCCAATGTTGATATACAGTAGACTCTGTATAGTTTATGATAATTGTATTTATTCTCTAATAAACCATGTCTAAGTATGGATGTAGAATAAATTTTTGAAGCTGCCGACTACCATGTTTCATCAGAGATTTCAGTCCCAAAGTCTCGAGCCCACTGCTCCTTAAGATGAGTCAAAGGAGGGGTGACCATTTCTTGAACTGAATTGTATAGTTTGGATATCATGCCTCCTTGTGAAAGGGTCCCAACCTAGAAAATCATCTATCTGGCCCTGGATTGGTAGAGATGGGAAACACGAACAGCTTTTTGACAAAATTACATACCTTAAGATATTTATAGAAATGGGAATGTGGAATGTCATATTGTGTTTTTTTTTTTTGTTTTTTTTTTTAAAGATAATTTTTTTGGGGCATTTTTACCCTTTATTTGATAGGACAGACAAGCATGAAAGAGGGAGAGAGAGTGAGAGTGACATGCAGCAAAGGGCCACAGGCTGGAGTTGAACCTGGGCCGCTGCTGCAACAGCCTTGTACATGGGGTGCCTGCTCTACCACTAAGCCACCGACGCCCCGGAATGTCATATTGTTGTCATTTTTTTCAAAAGGGATAAAATTATTGTTTTGAAAGAGATCACTTAGACACCTAAAGCCCTTCTTAAAGGCGCTGTATGTAAGAATGTGGCCAAAACAGTTACTGCACTCAAATTCAAAATACTGCCGCGAGTCATGTCCGTCCCCCCTCCCCTACAGATTCAAGGTTGCTGGATAGCAGCACGCTGGAGACTGATTTGTCTGCCCATGGGCGGCTGCCGTGGCAGGGCCATGTCGCCGCATCCTTGATCTTCGGTTTTCCAGCCAACCGTTCGAGGAAGTCCGGCTTCTCTGCTGCTAACGCTGCTGCTGGGATACAGCTGAGGAGGAGCCAACTGCTAATGCTATGTACTGGAACACTGTTAACGCTGCTGCCAGGATACAGTGGAGGAGGAGGCGGCTGCTAATGCTATGTACCTGGACACTGCTAACGCTGCTGCCGTGCTGCTGTAGCTTAGTTGTAACTGTAACTGATGCTGAGACTCTACTGACTGCATGACTGGTAGACGGCGGTGGGTGGCGCAACAGGCCAAAACACAAATTCAAAACATAAACATTATTTGCGGACTATAAAAATGTTTTTTAAATGCGAATATTCTACAATATTGTACTATTGTTGTCCATGAGATCAGTATGTTATATGAACAGGATGATTTTACGACTATTTGCTTTAGATTTCTTACATATAGCTCCTTTAAACCACAGTTTGAAGACCAAGTCTAGGGGAGATGGTGGGAACAGGGCGTTACCTGTAACAGGCATTAGAGAGAGTGCCTGTGTGTACTTAAAGTGAGATCTAAACTGAGACCATATTTTCAATGTGTTAATCACAATAGGATTTGTCAGGATTTTCTTGCTGAGAGGTAGTGGTGCATAGATGAGGTGAGTATAGATGTTAAAGATACTGGACTACACGATGCCTGTTCCATCTCAGGCCACACTGGTCCATTACTGTGGTAAAAATGTGATACCCAATAAACCATCTTGTGGATATTGGAGGCCCAATAATAATATAAAAAAGTTTTGCAATGCCAAGCCCCCATCTGCCTTCTTTTGCTCTGGGTATAATTTCCTAATCCTTGGGATGGATTTGTTCCAGATAAAAGATGAAATACATTAGTCCAAAAAAAGACTTTGTGATGAAAATAGGTTTGGCACTCTATAGTGCTGATTTCAGATTGTATTTAAATAAATCTTTAAATTTGCGTGTTACTGAGATCCCCGGGTAGGTAAAGGTATCATGAGCTAGTTTAAATAGGAATTTGTCAAAGTTCATGGAGTGTGCCTGAGCATTAACTGGGAATACGATGCTCTAGGACAGGTTGATTTTGTAGCCTGAAATTTTGCCAAAATTAGTAATCATGTCTAGGGCTCTAGGGATTGAAATGTCAGCTTGAGAAAGAAACAAAATCAGCGTACATTAGCATACAAGGATAATTTGTGGGTCTGGTCCCCCTACTGACCCCCTTCAACTCTGCGTCATTCCTCATGCTATCGCCAGTAGCAGAGCAATAGCTATATCAAAAAGGAGCAGGGACAGGGGGCACCCCTGTCAGGTCCCTCGCTAGAGGGCGAAATAATTAGAGACAATTTTATTTGCTCTAATACAGACCCTTGGAGCGGGATAGAGGATTTCAATCCAAAAGCAAAATGCCGGGCCAAAGTCAAATTTAGTTAAAGCTGTGAACAGATAATTATACTCTATTCGATCAAACGCTTTGTGGGCATCAAGAGAAATAATCACCTCTGGAGACAAGGAGTCACCAGACGTATAGAGAATGTTAAATAATTTGCGTAAATTACCGGAAAGTTGTCGCCCTGAAATGAATCCTGATCATTCAGGGTGTATTATGGAGTTCATCACCTTGTCAAGTCTGACCGCAAGAATCTTAGTTAGAATTTTGTAATCACTAGAAAGCAAACTTACCGAAATTATAGCTTCTGTCATGCTAGGAGGTAGTAATTTCTTTTTAAATGTTTCTGTTAACCCTTCACTTAGGATGGGGGCTAACTAATGTAAAAAAATTTATAAAATTCAATGGGGAACCCATTTGGCCCAGGTACCTTGCCACTTCTCATTTGTGTGATTGCGATTCAATTTCTTTTGATGGTATACGTTGATCAAGATTTTCTGTTTCTTGTTCACAGATGACTGGAAATTCAAATTTGTCAAGGAAATTATTTATTTCAATATTTTCTTTGGACTCCAATGTGTAGAGCTCTTCACAGAATTTCTTAAATTCATTATTAATATCTAATTGATCACCTTGAGTTGTTTGTACCTCACCTATGCAGCTTTGACAGATTGTCTCAGTTGATGGCAGAGTAATTTATTCGCTCTCTCACCATATTCATATTCTCTCTGCCTTGATTTCAAAAAACATTCCTCCTCTGATTCTGTACTTAAAGTGTCAAATTCTGTTTACAAAGGCAGAGCTACACGTTTCCTGTAGAGGTCAGTTGATGTTATTTCTATTAGCATTGTAGGAGATTATCTGGCCCCATAGAAAAGCCTTCATTGCCTCCCAGAGTGTCTGCAAAGTCACATCTGGTGTCCGGTTTGTCTGTAGAAAGAAGTCTATTTGAGAGGACACAAAAGCCACAAACGTCTTGTTTGTTAGTTGTCTTGGATTAAGTCTCCACATAGATTTGGTATTTCTGTTATTTGGAAAGCAAAGCTTCATGCAAACTGGGCTGTGATCTGAAATTATTATGCCCGTATATTCACAACTTTAAAGGCGCTGTATATAAGAATGTGGCCAAAACGGTTACTGCACTCAAATTCAAAATACTGCCGCGAGTCGTGTCTGCCCCCCCGCCCGTACAGATTCGAGGTTGCCGGACAGTGGCACACTGGAGACTGATTTGTTTGCCCACGGGCGGCTGCCGTAGCAGGCCCACGTCGCCGCGTCCTTGATCTTCGGTTTTCCAGCCGACCGTTCAAGCAAGTCTGGCTTCTCTGCTGCTAACACTGCTGTTGGGATACAGCTGAGGAGGAGCCGGCTGCTAATGCTAGGCCAAAACACAAATTCAAACATAAACATGATTTGCAGACTGTAAAAATGTTTTTTAAATGCGAATATTCTGGCTGTACTATTGTTGTCCGTGATATCAGTATGTTATATGAACATTATTCCTTAGTCTCTATGACATATTAGGATGATTTTACGACTATTTGCTTTAGATTTCTTACATATAGCTCCTTTAACAGGGGTAACATTCTTTCATCCATAAAAAGAAAATCAATTCTAGAATATGACTGATGCTCTGGTGAAAAAAAATGAGTATTGTCTAGATTTAGGGTATTTATATCTCCAAGCATCAATTATTCCATAAGTCTGGAAGAAGTCCCTCACATAATGAGAAGATTTATTTAATGCTCCAGGTGTGGGTTTTGACTGGTCTAAGTTTGGATGTAATACAGAATTAAAATCTCCTCCTATGATAAATTGCTGGCTGTGTAGGTCTGGAAATTGAGTAAAAAGATTTCTGAAAAATTCCACATTATCCCAATTAGGGGCATACAGGTTCACCAATACTACTGGAGAATTAAATAATTTTCCTTGGATCATTACAAACCGACCATCTTTGTCTGCTGTTACTTGAACTACATCAAACAAGACATCCCTATGTATAAGAATGGCTGTACCTCTGCTCTTGACAGTGAATGTGGAGTGAGATTTTTTGAAAAACCACTTCTTTTAACTCTGTTATGATCCTTGGGAACCAAATGAGTCTCCTGGAAAAAAAGTATGTCTCCCTTTAATTTGCTGATATGAGAAAATATTTTGTTTAACTGGGTGATTCAGACCCCGACAGTTCCAACTCATCATCACAGTATCCCTGTTACCTGGCATTCATTGTTCCCTCTCTCTAAACATATCATTGGTTCCCCGAGTGGGGGTGTGGGGGCGGTTCCAAGTGAGTGTCTGGCAAAAAAATAAAAAACAAAACAAAATTAAAAAAATAAAAGGCAAAAAAAACAAAACCCCACAAAACAAATTATGCACAACATATATTCACACAAAACAGTGAGGCCAGTCTCTAATCTATAGGGGCTGCTAGTGCCTCCAGTTGTAGTCTCCCTCATGGCTTGCAGAATAACTCACCTAACAGGCCAGAGTCTCAACCAGAACATGTAACAAGTATAATATGTCAAACTGTAACCGCAACTCCTTATGTGAAAAATTTTAATCTTACGTATTTGTGTCCCCATTGACCTCCATCATGATCGAAATACTATGGTCAGTTTACAAAAAATTGGGGTCCCTTTCAAATTTGAAATTCAAATGGAGAGGGGGAAAAAAGAAAGAAAAGACAGTAAATACAATAATTGTAATAAGAATCTGAAAGCCAATGTGCCCAGTATCTTTATCTTATAAAGGTAAAGCACCCCCGGAAAATCCAGCTTCTCTCCAGCCTTCAAAAGACCCCGGTCCGGTTCTCTACCCAGCACAAACACATCTCCATCCTCATCCCGAACCCACTTCATCATTCGGAGGTAAGCGACATTTTACTCTCCATAAACCAAAAACTCTCCGGACTCGACACCAGAATCGCACTCATCGAAATCCTTCACAAAGAATTCCAGTCACTCCGCCAAAGCTTAGAGTACACCCACGAACAGATCGAAAAACTCACCAAAGAAAACAAAACCCTCCATAAAACCGTCAACACCATCACCGACCAGCTCACCTCTGTTACAACCCAGCTCACCACCATCACTGCCGAAAATAAAACAATGAAGGAAACAATTCTGGATCTTCAAGCACGCAGTATGAGAGACAACTTGTTTTTTTCCAGCATCCCTGAACACATCACAGACGACCCAGAGAAATCAGTAAAGGACTTCATGAAACTCCAGCTCAAACTCCCCACAGACACAGTTAACAGCATCACATTTCACCGCGTTCACCGTTTAGGACAGAAAAACACCACCAACAACAGACCCCGCCCGATTGTCGCCAAATTCGAACACTTTAAACAGAAAGAACTGGTCAAACATCAAGGAAAACAGCTTAAAGGAACGGACTATGGACTAAACGATCAATACCCGAAAGAAATCATGGACAAAACTCTTCCCCATCCGCAAACAGATGATCTCAGAAGGAAAGAAAGCAGTCATCTCAGTGGATAAACTTTACATAAACGGACAGTTATACGGCAGCAAGGACATCACCACCTGGTTATATTAGCCCCCCCTCTCATATAAACAAACTCTCTCCTTTTTCCTCTCTTTTACACATGCACTCTCACTCTCTCCCTCCGCTACACAGACCCCCGTCCCCTTCCCGCCGTTATCTACAATAATTCATAAGGACAATCATAAACATCTACGCACCAACGTCTCGCTCCGTATGTGCCCTGATACGCAGCGCTCTCTATGTTGTTTATTGTTAAGTGTTTGTGTTCTGTTTCCTGTTTTTTTTGTGTGTAAACCTGTATATGTCCCTTTTTGTTTTGTAATCACATGTCTAGCCCTGCAAGTCACTCCCTCACTGACCCATACATACTCACACACACACACACACACACACACACACACACACACACACACACACACTCACTCACTCACTCACTCACTCACTCAGCATAATGAATCCCTCTCCTTTTGATCACAATCATCCAACATGTCAGCAATAAAATTTGTTTCTTGGAATATCCGTGGCATTGATACTCAGGCTAAGAAAAGTAAAGTATTTAATCATCTCACCTCACTCCATGCAGATATTTGTTTACTACAGGAAACACATCTCTCAGAATCAGACAACATCAAATTACATTCATCTCAGTTTACTCACTCATTTTCATCACATTTCAATAAAAAACAAAGAGGAGTTTGTATTTTAATCAGTAAATCAATATCATTTATCCATAACTCCACCATCACAGATCCAGAGGGATGTTTTATCATCATTAACATATCAATCAACAATAGCCCACTGACAATTGGTAATCTCTATGGCCCTAACACTGATGACCCACCTTTCTTTCATAACTTCTTTTCATCCATATCCAACTTCTCTGACTCCCCAATAATAATTGGCGGCGACTTTAATACAGTAATAAACCCATCAATAGACAGATCAAACACATCTAGCAATACACGCACCTGGCAATCCACACAAACAATAATCCAGTTCATGAGTGATTTTGGTCTTGGTGATAGTTGGCGCCTACAACACCCAACTGTAAGAGAATTCTCTTTTTTTTCATCAGTTCATCATTCATATTCACACATCGATTTCTTCCTGACCAGCAATTCAATCATTCCAAATATCTCTGATCATCAAATCCACCCCATCATCATCAGTGACCATGCCCCAGTATCATTCAAATGGAACCCACCGAGACCACACAAACCAGTCACCAGATGGCGCTTTAACACATCCCTCCTGAAAGATTCTGAATTTAACGACCTCATCAAAAGAGAGTGGGCATCCTTCCTGGAAATAAATGATTCTCCAAAGCCATCCCCCACACTTCTATGGGAAACAGGTAAAGCCGTCATCAGAGGAATTATCATTTCATATTCAGCCTATAAGAAAAAGAAAGAAAACAAACAAGAATCTGAACTACAAGAAAAAATCAAACAGCTAGAATCCATCAATGCAACCAACCCAACAGAAGAAAACAAGAAGAAATTAAGACAATATAAACTAGAAATAAATGAAATCCTGAATAAAAAATCTAACTTCATGATCAGCAGACTCCGACAGGAAAACTTCCACCACAATAACAAATCCGTAAATATCTAACCAAATCAAAAGAAATAAGGAAAAATCCACAATTTCCACCATCATGAACTCAGCAGGGAAGTCAACAAACTCACCCGATGAAATAAATCAAATATTCAGAGAATTTTATGCCAACTTGTACTCCTCAGATAATAACCCTAAGGAAGAAGACATCAGACCATTTCTCACCAGCCTCAATTTACCCCAACTCTCCCTGAACAAAAACACATTAGACACACCCCTATCAACAGAAGAAATCCAATCTGCCCTCAATAGAATGCCTAACAATAAAGCACCCGGTCCTGATGGCTTCCCTGCTGAGTTCTACAAACACTTCTGGTCCATCTTAGCTCCACTTTTCCATAGAATGTTAACTGAAATACAACAAAACTCCAGACTTCCATCCAACATGAATACAGCATCCATCTCACTCCTTCTCAAACCAAACAAAGACCCCACCCTGCCTTCAAGTTACCGTCCCATTTCACTTCTCAACGTCGACATAAAAATTATCACCAAAGCACTCTCCCACGGATTAGAAAAAATAATTCCATTCATTATTCACCCGGACCAAACAGGATTTATCAAAGGAAGAAACTCAGCCAATAACACACGCAGACTATTCAATATAATGCACTACTCAGCCACACATAACCATAATTCAATCATAGCCACCTTAGATGCAGAAAAAGCCTTTGACAAAGTTAATTGGTCATTCCTCATCCACCCTCCACAGTTTTGGCTTTGGGGAATCATTTATTAACTGGATTAGAATACTTTACACCTCACCTACAGCCACAGTTATTACTAACGGGCAAACTTCACAAAGCTTCACTCTTCACAGGGGACCAGGCAAGGTTGCCCACTCTCTCCCTCTCTGTTCACCATTTTCATTGAACCCCTAGCAGCAGCCATTCGTCAGAACCCACTCATCACAGGAATCCAACCCCCAACATGCACCATAAAATCAGCCTCTATGCAGATGATATATTACTTTTTATTGAGAATCCACAAACATCACTACAAGAAGTAATCAGGGTCATCAAATCATTCTCTCTTCTCTCTGACTACTCAATAAACTGGAACAAATCCTCCATACTCCCATTAAGCACCAACAGTCCAGATGTGGCAGCCCTTACAACACCCATCCCCTTCTCCACAAGTTACATCACTTATTTAGGCATCCACATTTCCCCCAGGCTGTCAGAGTTGACCAACTTGAATTTCACTCCACTACAAAAAACAATTCAAGATGACCTCCAACGATGGATGAACCTCCCATTATCCATTCTAGGCAGAATAGCAACAGTTAAAATGACAATCCTCCCAAACTTAAATTATCTCCTCTCAATGATCCCTACTCATCCACCTCTCACCTGGTTTCATTCGCTCGATTCATCCATCAATAAATTTTACTGGAAAAATAAATCCCCACGAATCAAACTGGCCACTCTTCAAAAATCAAAAAAGATTAGACGGACTCAATGCTCCAAATTTTCATTATTATTCACTAGCAAATCAACTTCAATACATCTACAAATGGACCCACCCCACTCAGTCAGATAGCACTTGGTTAGACATAGAACAAACAGTTAGCAAAGACATCCATATTTCAGATTTACCATTCCTCAGTCAAACTATCAAAAAACACCCGTTTCCAAAACCCCACAATATCATCAGCTCTGACAGCCTGGTGGAAATTTTACAACATTACTAACTCCACTCTGGCACCTTCACTTTTCACCCCGATCTGGCATAACCCGGACTTCATCAGCAATAAACAATCACTATATTTCAGCACTTGGGTAGACAAAGGGATTACCCACCTCAAACATATCTTCAACAATAACATCCTGGTTCCATTTCCCCTCCTGGTCCAGAAGTTCGGCATCAGGAGCCATCAATTTCTACAATATCTACAGGTTTCATCATCCATCCAATCAACAATGAAAAACAAGAATATAAACTTAGACCTCCCCCCCTCAGCCTCTACATTCATTAACATCTCTTCTTCAAAAAAACTTTTATCTAAAATATACAAATTATTATCACAGGCCGATACATCACCCTCCATACCTTCAGAAAACTGATCTTTCCATTGCTCCTGATGCCGACTTCTGGCCCCAAATCTGCCAGAACATTTTCTTTATGACAAGAAATGCCAATTTACAACTCATACAATACAAAATCCTCCATAGAACTCATTTGACTGGACACAAAATGCAAAAAATGGGCTTCTCATCTTCTGGAAACTGTTCACACTGCTCACTAAACTGCACTGATACCTACATTCATGCAATCTGGCACTGCACACCTGTTCACCACTTCTGGAGAAACATCACAGAAACTTCATCCCAGATCATGGGCTGCCACATCCCACTTTCCCCTTCTCTCTGTTTATTAGGAGACGTATCCACATTAAAACTTGACAACACACACACCCGTTTACTTCTAGTGGCGCTAACTGTCGCCAGGAAAACTATCCTCATGAACTGGAAGTCTCGGAACTCCATACACATCATACACTGGAAAAACCTGCTCACAGACTACATCTCTTTAGAAAGTACAAACTCCTCTGACAATAATCATAACCCTACCTGGCTATCATTCATCACTTTTTTACAATCATAACCTGCCACTAACCTGCCACAAACCAGTCACATCATCCGCCCCAGATCTCTGACACCTTCATTCCCATCCTTAGTAATTACTACCGATTCATATATTTATTTATTTTTATCTCTCTTCTTCTGCCTGACCAATAACCACTGGACACATATTTACAAATTGTTATTATAGAATATATCTCCTTAGAAAATACAAACTCCTCCGACAATAGTCATGACACTATCTGGCAACCATTCATCACTTTCTTACAGTCATCACCTACAACAAGCTATTATTACATCAATTACTACAGCCTCTGTAACCTTTACTCCCATTCATTGTGATCACTATTTATATATTTGTTTGTTTCTTTATCTATTTATTTATTTATTTATTTGGGGGGGGGGGGGGGGTAATTGATACAACCATCGTTATTACTATAACTATTATGATTAACATGATTAACATTTATTAATATTTATATACTTATATACTTACTTACTATACTTATATATATATATATATATTTATACTTACTAATTACCACTCTGGTCCCTGCTGGGTCACGCTTGTTGGGCCACGGCCGGTGGTCCCCTCCACCCCCACCCCACCCCACCCCACCCCAAATCCCCCGCCCTGGACTGTTTTCAGGTGGCACATCACCTTTTTTAATGCACAACACACTAGTTTAGGTAGAGGAAAGGGGACACAATGCCAGTTCATAACAACCCATCTCCTCGGTTTTAATGCACCACATACCTCTTAAAAGACTATCTCATTAAAATAAAAAAAAATAAAAATAAAATAAAATAAAATAAAAAAATATATATATTAATAAACAAATAAATAAATAAAATAGATAAATAAATAAAATGGATAAATAAATAAAAAATGAAATAATGATAAAGACTACATATACATCTAGACATAGGGTAAGGTGTTGTGCCGCATACAGTCCGGGGCACACGGGGGTTGGGGGGGGGTTCCGGGGGTGTTGGGGGCCGCAGGCTGGTCATGTGTGGGTGGGTAGGGACATGAGGCTTCACATTAAACATCTCATAAAGACCCCCCCTCCCCCTCCCTTCTCCTCCACCCTCCATATTATTATTATTATTATTATTATTATTATTATTATTATTGTTGTTGTTGTTACTTACTTATTTATGTTATTTTCTTTATGTATTTATTTTTTCCTTCTGTATACTCATCTCCATCTCCATGTCTGACGATTATAATATTTATTACTATTAATACTATTATATTATATATTACTGTCTTTCTTACTCTCAAATCACACACACACACACACACACACACACACACACACACACACACACACAAAATCTGTTGTTGTTTGTTGTTCACACCTGTTTTCTGTTTGTCCTGTATTGTCACTGCCAACAATTAAAGTATTTAAAGTCTGTTATAATGTACATATTGTCTGCCTTCTTCTGTATGAGTGACTGTCTTCAGCATCCCAAAAACTAGGTCATAATCAGCTCAAGACTCATATTTTTATTATGCCCGTGGCATCCAGTTCTCCTCCACAAATGTCTTGGCTTGTTTAGGGTGCTTGAAAGTCCATCTCACTCCATCTCAACTCTGCCGGACAGAACAAGCCGTATCATATCCCGTCCCAGCGCCTCAGCATCTCTCGTACCTCGTTAAACGCAGCCCGCTGCTGAGCGACCCTCTGGGTGAAGTCCGGTTGGATGCGGATCATGTCTCCATGAGGGGAAACAATGTCTTTCTTCTGTATTGCCTTTTTCATCAGTAGCTCTCATTCTTGGATGTAATGGCATTTCACTACAAATGCTCTGGCTGGCTGGCGGCAGTGCGCCTGGTCTGGCACAGGTGTTTTCTTCAGTCCCAGCGACACTTTCAGTAGCAGCACCATATACTCTGTTATTTTTTCCTTCTTCCCATCTCTCCTTTACATCAAGTATTTGCAGGTTACAACGTCACAACCTCACTTCCAAATCCTCGTTCTTCTCTTCCAAATTAGCAATGGCCCATTTTAGCAGGGTTACCTCTTGCTGCAGGGTGGTAGTGGAAGGAGGCCACATGAGCCTCCAAAGCAGCAACCCTGCAGCCTACTTGTTCCATTGCGTTTTTAAATTCCTGAGCTGTTCTCCTCGTTTTCTGGCTTTCTCATCAATTTTCAGAAGTAACTGTTTTCAACCTTCTCATCTCGCAGAGAATTGCCCCTTCGCTGCTCTCTGCTAGCTCGTTTTTGGTGGCTGCCATGATAGAGTCCTGTGTTTTTTCCGTGTATTGGGCATGTTAGGATTACTGTGCTGCAGTCTCATTCCTAAAATTATTTCAGATAGTCTTACTCAAATGGGAAATGTGAATAAGTGACTGAAGAGCGGTTACAATTACAAAATATAGCCGCGAGCGGCAATCTGCGGGTTCTAACCTGTTCCGCCCCAAACCAGCCACCGTGACCCTCACCACCCACCGTGACCCTCATCTGCCGTAGTGCAAGACGTTCCCCACTCCGTCCCTGAAAGCTCCAAGCAATACATACTCTTTCCAAGTCACACATTTCTTGAAATCGGGTTTTCAGCTCGCCTACATGCTAATAACATTTGTGGTACACTTTCACATAGAGACTCCATTTGAACATCAAAACATAAATTGAAATTTTACCTGTTGATGCGTATTTCAAAGTTTCAATACGTATTTTAATGTTTAAGCAATCACAGTTCCATGATCATGATCATTTTGGGAGAAATCTGGAGATAATTATAGCGCCCCCATAAGGCCGATTGGGACCAAATTTTTTGAGCAGTATTTGGATGTCATTTATTGTCCATGTACCACGTTTCATGTCCCTAGGTCCTTCCAGCTTGTCATAAATTAATAAAACGCAAATTATGACGGTTAATGACGAATAGGCCACGCCCACTTTCACCTATCAACATGGCACTCAAGATATTAGTTAATAACCACTCCTAGAGCATGCATACCAAATTTGGTGAAATTCCATCCAATGGTCTTTGAGATACAGATGTGTGGCATTTATAGCGCCCCCTATAGGCTGAGCTCAAAATGCTTCGGTAGGCAGCTTCTAAGTCTCATTGGGGACCCACCCACCAAGTTTGGTGATGATAGGTCAAAGGGTGTGGGAGTTATGGCCAATCAATTCTAAGCTCCGCCCACAGCCAACATTCATTGGTCCGTGGCGGCCATGTTTTTTGACCAATCTGGCTTATTTGTAATAGAAATGTGTCTTGTCATCCTCCAAAGCCGTGTACCAAATTTGGTGTTGATGGAGTAAAAATTGTAAAAGTTTATGTCACTTTACTGTTTTTCAAATTATGCAAATTAGCAAAAAATCTAGTCAGGCGGAGCTTAATGGTCCTTGAGGCTTTTTTGTAGAGCACATTGAGCTGGACCTGTGTGTCAAATTTCAAGTCAATCAGACTTATGGTGTGAGGCGTGGCCTCCCAAAAAAGTCATTTTTAAGCCTTAATTACAGCGCCACCATGTGGCCAACTGGGCTCATATTTTAATAAAAGTTGATGCACATCATTTCCAATCATTGGGCCAAGTTTCAGGTTTCTGGCTGATTCCAGCTCACGGGAATTTGAGCTCAAGCGGCAGACAACAAAAAAAATAAATAAATAAATAAATAATAATAATAATAATAATAATAATAATGAACCGGTACAATCTTAGAAGGGTTCTACCCCTTCGGGGTTAGAACCCTAATAATAATAATAATAATAATAAATATAGCCGCGAGCGGCAATCTGCGGGTTCTAACCTGTTCCGCCCCAAACCAGCCACCATGACCCTCACCACCCACCGTGACCCTCATCTGCCATTGTGCAAGACGTTCCCCACTCTGTCCCTGAAAGCTCCAAGCAATACATACTCTTTCCAAGTCACACATTTCTTGAAATCGGGTTTTCAGCTAACCTACATGCTAATAACATTTGTGGTATACTTTCACATAGAGACTCCATTTGAACATCAAAACATAAATTGAAATTTTACCTGTTGATGCGTATTTCAAAGTTTCAATAGGTATTTTAATGTTTTAGCAATCACAGTTCCATGATCATGATCATTTTGGGAGAAATCTGGAGATAATTATAGCGCCCCCATGAGGCCGATTGGGACCAAATTTTTTGAGCAGTAGTTGGATGGCATTTATTGTCCATGTACCACGTTTCATGTCCCTAGGTCCTTCCAGCTGGTCATAAATTAATAAAACGCAAATTATGACGGTTAATGACGAATAGGCCACGCCCACTTTCATCTAGCAACATGGCACTCAAGATATTAGTTAATAGCCACTCCTAGAGCATGCATACCAAATTTGGTGAAATTCCATCCAATGGTCTTTGAGATACAGATGTGTGGCATTTATAGTGCCCCCTATAGGCTGAGCTCAAAATGCTTTGGTAGGCAGCTTCAAAGTTTCATTGTGGACCCACCCACCAAGTTTGGTGATGATAGGTCAAAGGGTGTGGGAGTTATGGCCAATCAATTCTAAGCTTCGCCCACAGCCAAGATTTATTGGTCCGTGGCGGCCATGTTTTTTCACCAATCTGGCTCATTTGTAATAGAAATGAGTGTCTCGGTCCCCCGATGCCTCATACCAAGTTTGGTGTTGATAGCACAAATATTTCAAAAGCTTATTCATTTTACTGTTTTTAACATTATTAAAATTAGCAAAAATTCTGTAAGGGCGGCATTCATGGTGCAAGAGGCTTTTTTGTAGAGGACTATCAGGAGGATGTGTGTGTAAAATTTCAAGTCAATAGCACTTGTGGTGCGGCGGGCAGAGCCTTTCAAGCTTTACACTCTATGTTATAGCGCCCCCATATAGCCGATTGGGACCAAATTTTTTGAGCAGTATTTGGATGTCCTTTATAGTCCATGTACCACGTTTCATGTCCCTAGGTCCTTCCAGCTTGTCATAAATTAATAAAACGCAAATTATGACGGTTAATGACGAATAGGCCACGCCCACTTTCACCTATCAACATGGCACTCAAGATATTAGTTAATAGCCACCCCTAGAGCATGCATACCAAATTTGGTGAAATTCCATCCAATGGTCTTTGAGATACAGATGTGTGGCATTTATAGCGCCCCCTATAGGCTGAGCTCAAGATGCTTTGGTAGGCAGCTTCCAAGTCTCATTGTGGACCTACCCACCAAGTTTGGTGATGATAGGTCAAAGGGTGTGGAAGTTATGGCCAATCAATTCTAAGCTCCGCCCACAGCGAAGATTCATTGGTCTGTGGCGGCCATGTTTTTTGACCAATCTGGCTCATTTGTAATAGAAATGTGTCTTGTCATCCCCCAAAGCCGTGTACCAACTTTGGTGTTGATGGAGTCAAAATTGTAAAAGTTTATGTCATTTTACTGTTTTTCAAATTATGCAAATTAGCAAAAATCTGTAAGGGCATTCATGGTGCAAGAGGCTTTTTGTAGAGGACTATCAGAAGGATGTGTGTAAAATTTCAAGTCAATAGCACATGTGGTGTGGCGGGCAGAGCCTTTCAAGCTTTACACTCTATGTTATAGCGCCCCCATAAGGCCGATTGGGACCAAATTTTTTGAGCAGTATTTGGATGTCATTTATTGTCCATGTACCACGTTTCATGTCCCTAGGTCCTTCCAGCTGGTCATAAATTAATAAAACGCAAATTATGACGGTTAATGACGAATAGGCCACGCCCACTTTCACCTATCAACATGGCACTCAAGATATTAGTTAATAGCCACCCCTAGAGCATGCATACCAAATTTGGTGAAATTCCATCCAATGGTCTTTGAGATACAGATGTGTGGCATTTATAGCGCCCCCTGTGGGCTGAGCTCAAAATGCTTTGGTAGGCAGCTTCCAAGTCTCATTGTGGACCTACCCACCAAGTTTGGTGATGATAGGTCAAAGGGTGTGGGAGTTATGGCCAATCAATTCTAAGCTCCGCCCTCAGCAAAGATTCATTGGTCCGTGGCGGCCATGTTTTTTGACCAATCTGGTTCATTTATAATAGAAATGTGTCGTGTCATCCCCCAAAGCCGTGTACCAAGTTTGGTAGTGATGGAGTTAAAATTGTAAAAGTTTATGTCATGTTACTGTTTTTCAAATTATGCAAATTAGCAAAAAATCTAGTCAGGCGGAGCTTAATGGTCCTTGAGGCTTTTTTGTAGAGTACATTGAGCTGGACCTGTGTGTCAAGTTTCAAGTCATTCGGACTTATGGTGTGAGGGGCGTGGCCTCCCAAAAAAGTCATTTTTAAGCCTTAATTACAGCGCCACCATGTGGCTGACTGGGCTCATATTTTAATAAAAGTTGATGCACATCATTTCCAATCATTGGGCCAAGTTTCAGGTTTCTGGCTCATTCCAGCTCACAGGAATTTGAGCTCAAGCGGCAGACAACAAAAAATAATAATAATAATAATAATAATAATAATAAACCGGTACAATCTTAGAAGGGTTCTACCCCTTCGGGGTTAGAACCCTAAATATAGCCGCGAGCGGCAATTTGCGGGTTCTAACCTGTTTCGCCCCAAACCAGCCACCGTGACCCTCACCACCCACCGTGACCCTCATCTGCCGTAGTGCAAGACGTTCCCCACTCTGTCCCTGAAAGCTCCAAGCAATACATACTCTTTCCAAGTCACACATTTCTTGAAATCGGGTTTTCAGCTCGCCTACATGCTAATCAAATCAAATTTAAAGCTGCTGGCTAAAGCTAAACGTAGATTCAGTAAGATTGTTATTCACGTCGTCGGCACTGACACCAGGTTACGCCAATCGGAGGTCACTAAAATTAAGATTGCCTCCGTGTGTGAAGACGCAAAATCGAGGTCGGACTCCGTAGTTGTCTCTGGACCCCTCCCAAATCTGACCAGTGATGACATGTTTAGCCGCATGTCATCATTTAACCGCTGGCTGTCCAGGTGGTGTCCAGCAAACGATGTGGGTTTTGTTAATAATTGGCAAACTTTCTGGGGAAAACCTGGTCTTATTAGGAGAGACGGCATTCATCCCACTTTGGATGGAGCTGCTCTCATATCTAGGAACCTGGCAAACTTTATTAGTAATTTAAATCCCTGACAACCCAGAGTTGAGACCAGGACTCGGAGATGCAGTCCTAAACGCCTCTCTGAGCTTCTAGTTCAGTTACCCAGCCATAGTTTTAATAGTTTTATACAAACGGTGTCTGTCCCCCAACCGCCTAAATTATCTAAATCTAAAATTAAACAAAGAGGAGTTGTGCATAACAACCTCATAAAAATTAAAACCTCTTCTGTGACAGAAAGAGAAAACAGGAGAATTAAATGCGGACTGTTAAATATCAGGTCTCTATCGTCTAAAGCAGTGTTAGTAAGCGAATTAATATCAGATAATCATATTGATTTACTCAGTCTCACTGAAACCTGGCTGTGTCAAGATGAATACGTTAGTCTAAATGAGTCCACTCCTCCCAGTCATAATAATACCCACATTCCTCGAGGCAGCGGCCGAGGAGGAGGTGCAGCCATTTTTAACTCTAGCCTGTTAATCAGCCCTAAACCTAAACTAGATTATAATTCATTTGAAAGCCTCGTTCTTAGTCTTTTACATCCGACCTGGAAAACCTCGCAGCCACTTTTATTTGTTATAGTGTACCGTGCTCCTGGCCCGTATTCTGAATTTGTATCTGAATTCTCAGAGTTTTTATCCAGTTTAGTTCTTAAATCAGATAAAGTTATTATTGCAGGCGATTTTAACATTCATGTCGACGTTGATAATGACTCCCTGGCTACCGCGTTTATCTCATTATTAGACTCCATTGGCTTCAGTCAGGGTGTACATGAACCTACTCATTGTTTTAACCATACCCTCGATCTAGTTCTGACATATGGAATTGAAATTAATAACCTAAAAGTCTTTCCACAGAATCCCTCGCTATCGGATCATTATCTGATTACTTTTGATTTCTTTTTACTCGATTACATGCCACTCAGCAACAGTTACTATACTAGATGTTTATCAGATAGTGCTTTCACAAAATTTAAGGAAATGATTACTCCGTCGTTAAATTCAATACCAATACCTTCAGTAACAGAGGTTTCCCGTGCCGACTTTAACCTCTCCCGAATTGATCATTTTGTTGATAGCACCGTAGGCTCGCTACGAACAACGCTTGACTCTGTAGCTCCTCTTAAAAAGAAGTTAAAAAAGCAAAGAAAGTTCGCTCCTTGGTATAACTGTCAAACCCGTAAGTTATATATCGCGAAAATTTGAAAGGAATTGGCGATTAACCAAACTGGAAGAATCTCGTTTAATCTGGACAGACAGTCTCAAAACTTATAAGAGGGGCCTCCGCAATGCCAGAGCAAACTATTACTCAGCTCTAATAGAAGACAATAAGAACAACCCCAGGTTCCTTTTCAGCACTGTAGCCAGGCTGACTGAGAGTCAAAGCTCTATTGAGCCTTGTATTCCCTTAACCCTTAGCAGTAATGATTTTATGAGCTTTTTTTAATGACAAAATTCTAACTATTAGAGGCAAAATTCATGACCTCCTGCCCTCAGATAGTACCTATCTAACCTCAAACACAGCTGTAAAATCTAATATATATTTAGATTGCTTCTCCCCAATTTCTCTTCAAGAATTGACTGCAGTGATTTCTTCATCCAAATCATCAACGTGTCTCTTAGACCCCATCCCAACTAGGCTACTTAAAGAGGTCTTTCCTTTAGTTAACACTCATATATTAGATATGATCAATATATCCTTATTAACAGGCTATGTACCACAGTCTTTTAAGATAGCTGTAATTAAACCTCTACTAAAAAAGCCCTCCCTGGATCCAGAGGTGTTAGCCAACTATAGACCAATATCTAATCTTCCCTTTATGTCAAAGATCCTTGAGAAAGTAGTCGCAGACCAGCTGTGTGATTTTCTCCAGGATAATAATTTATTTGAGGAATTTCAGTCAGGATTTAGAGTGCATCATAGCACTGAGACAGCTCTAGTTAAAATTACAAATGACCTTCTGATTGCTTCAGACAAAGGACTCGTCTCTGTACTTGTTTTATTAGATCTTAGCGGCGTTTGACACAATTGACCATCAAATTCTACTGCAGAGACTGAATCACTTAATTGGCTTAAAAGGTTCAGCACTAAGCTGGTTTAAATCTTATTTATCTGATCGTTTTCAATTTGTTGACGTTACAATGAACCATCCTTACGTACTAAAGTTTGTTTTGGAGTTCCATGAGTTCTGTGCTCGGACCAATCCTGTTTACTCTATATATGCTTCCTTTAGGTAACATCATTAGAAATCACTCTATAAATTTCCATTGTTATGCGGATGATACTCAGTTGTATTTATCAATGAAGCCAGAAGAAAGCAATCAATTAACTAAACTCCATAATTGCCTTAAAGACATAAAAACTTGGATGAGCACCAATTTCCTGATGTTAAATTCAGACAAAACTGAAGTTATTGTTCTTGGCCCCAAACAACTCAGAGACTCTTTATCTGATGACATAGTTTCTCTAGATGGCATTGCTCTGGCCCCTGCCACTACCGTAAGAAACCTCGGAGTAATATTTGATCAAGATTTGTCTTTTAATTCTCATTTAAAGCAAACCTCACAGACTGCATTTTTTCATCTGCGTAATATTGCGAAAATTAGGCCTATCCTGACCCGAAAAGATGCAGAAAAATTGGTCCACGCTTTTGTTACCTCAAGGCTGGATTACTGTAACTCTCTATTATCAGGTAGCTCTAGTAAGTCCTTAAAAACTCTCCAGCTAATTCAGAATGCAGCACGTGTACTAACAGGAACTAAGAAACGCGATCATATCTCTCCTGTTTTAGCTTCTCTGCACTGGCTCCCTGTAAAATCCAGAATTGAATTTAAAATCCTACTGTTAACTTATAAAGCTCTAAATGGTCAAGCTCCGTCATATCTTAGAGAACTCATAGTGCCATATTATCCCACCAGAACACTGCGCTCTGAGAACGCAGGATTACTCATGGTCCCCAAAGTCTCCAAAAGTAGATCGGGAGCCAGAGCCTTTAGCTATCAGGCTCCTCTCCTGTGGAATCATCTTCCTGTTACAGTCCGGGAGGCAGACACCGTCTCCACATTTAAGACTAGACTTAAGACTTTCCTCTTTGATAAAGCTTATAGTTAGGGCTGGCTCAGGCTTGTCCTGTACCAGCCCTTAGTTAGGCTGACTTAGGCCTAGTCTGCCGGAGGACCCCTCTATAATACACCGGGCCCCTTCTCTCCTTCGCTCTCTCTCTCTCTCTCTCTCTCTCTCTCTCTCTCTCTCTCTCGTATCCTATTACTGCATCTAGCTAACCCGGCCATTCTGGATGTCACTAACTCGGCTTCTTCTCCGGAGCCTTTGTGCTCCACTGTCTCTCAGATTAACTCGTATCGCAGCAGTGCCTGGACAGCGTGACGTGTGTGGTTGTGCTGCTGCCGTGGTCCCGCCAGATGCCTCCTGCTGCTGCTGCCATCATTAGTCATACTTCTTCTGTTATTATACACATATGATTATTGTCACACATGTATACTGCCAGGTATTAATACATACTTTCAACATATTGTACCACAGTAACCAGAACTATAACTATAATATTATTACTTTCATTAATGTTGTTGTAAGCTACTGTCATTACCTGCATCTCTCTCTCTCTCTCTCTCTCTCTCTGTGTCATATGGATTACTGTTAATTTATTATGCTGATCTGTTCTGTACGACATCTATTGCACGTCTGTCCGTCCTGGAAGAGGGATCCCTCCTCAGTTGCTCTTCCTGAGGTTTCTACCGTTTTTTTTCCCCGTTAAAGGGGTTTTTTTGGGGAGTTTTTCCTTATCCGCTGTGAGGGTCTTAAGGACAGAGGGATGTCGTATGCTGTAAAGCCCTGTGAGGCAAATTGTGATTTGTGATATTGGGCTTTATAAATAAAATTGATTGATTGATTGATTGATAATAACATTTGTGGTATACTTTCACATAGAGACTCCATCTGAGAGCAAATGCATTGGCTAGGAAGATGCAACAAAATGATGTTAATGATTTTTGGAATGAAGTCAAGATTATGAATCATAGTAAAATACCTTTGTCCTCCAGTATGGAGGGGGTAAGTGGCAGTGTACATATTATGGAATTATGGAGAAGACATTACATGGAACTTTTTAACTGCGTTAAAAGTGATGTTTTTACTGTTGGCGATGTATCTCATGATAATGTGGTCATAAGGCCTGATGATATAAGTTACGCAATTGGGAAATTGGCTTTAAACAAATCCTGTGGCCTTCATCTGATCTCTGCAGAGCATTTGAAATTTTCATGAATGAAATTTTCATTTTCAAGAATGAATGAATGAGTGAATGAATGAACTAGAAAATTTCACATGAAATTTTGAGTGTGCCTGATGCTCGCTGCCAACTAGTATCCCCATACCAATATGCTAATTATGCATAGCAGTAAATGTATCACTGTGTGTCTGTGTGTGTGTGCATGCCTGAATGTGTGTATGTTCACGTGCTGTCGCGCGTTTGTGTATGTGTGAGTCTGTTTGTCTGTCTGTGTGTATGTCCACTTACAGATAGAAAAACAGCTTAACTTAACAGCTAATCACCAGTTGGCAATGGCACAGTCAAATTTAAATACACCAAGAAAAGGCAGAAACTGAGCCAAAAGTTCCTCTCAAACTCCAACTGTTTAATGAAAACCGTAAGTGCTACAGCTACAAAAAGCACACCGTGAGCGAGAGGACAGGATGCGGATCACAAAGGTGTAAATTTCATTCTGTGGTGTGAAAAATGAGGCCAGAGCCATGATGGACATAAGTGGAATGGTCTGCTTTCTTCCAGAAATTTGGGCTCTCACTTAACATGGGAGTGAATAGGGCAGTTGGTTGGACTTGTTGTCCTTTTAGACCACCTGCAGCCAAAACCCTAAATCCATTTTCTTCAGCGGTCGCACCTCTGCAACCAGAACGGCTTTTCCTACAATTTGGTGTACAATTTGTGTATGTAGAGTGAACGATGTGGCCGCACCAGTGAGTTTAAGAGAAAATTTCTTGATGATTTCAGAGGTGCTGTGCACTCTAGCGATGACATCACCCACTCTAACTCTCAACATTCCACGCAATACACACCCATTATAAATTCTGAGAAGGGCTGAAAATGTCATGATTTTTAAACAGCTGGTGTAGAAAAACTAAAAGAGATATGGAAAATATGAATCAGTCACTGAAAGTCGATGGCAATGTCAACATTTCAGAGTTGGAATGGAGTTTCTACGTGAATGTATGAGTTGGTGAAGTGTGGTGAAGATGAGTGAGTTTGAAGGATTTTCTCATTGACTTCCATTATAACCAAGTTTCAGAAAATGCTGAATTTCGAGCTGAAAGTATGAATCGGTAGTTACCGTTTGAAATTTTGTGATTTTTGAAGATTCCGTAATTCATTTTCAATGGGAAAACGGTTTGGGAAAAAACGGGAATATCTGGGAATGGCGGTGGCGCCGCCTATGTGCCAATCTCAAAATCTTTTTTTGGGTGTGTTCTTGGTCCCCTTCTGATGATATTTACCCAGTTTTGTGACGATGGGAAAAACGGTTAACATTTTACAGCCGATATTCGCTAAGCACCGCCCTTTCCAAGGACACTTTGCTTGACGGCAGCCGTGTTTTTCGTCCGATCTTGCTCATTTGTAATAGAAATGAGTGTCTCGGTCCCCCGATGCCTCATACCAAGTTTGGTGTTGATAGCACAAATATTTCAAAAGCTTATTCATTTTACTGTTTTTAACATTATTAAAATTAGCAAAAATTCTGTAAGGGCGGCATTCATGGTGCAAGAGGCTTTTTGTAGAGCACTATCAGGAGGATGTGTGTGTAAAATTTCAAGTCAATAGCACTTGTGGTGCGGTGGACAGAGCCTTTCAAGCTTTACACTCTATGTTATAGCGCCCCCATAAGGCCGATTGGGACCAAATTTTTTGAGCAGTAGTTGGATGTCCTTTATAGTCCATGTACCACGTTTCATGTCCCTAGGTCCTTCCAGCTGGTCATAAATTAATAAAACGCAAATTATGACAGTTAATGACGAATAGGCCACGCCCACTTTCACCTATCAACATGGCACTCAAGATATTAGTTAATAGCCACTCCTAGAGCATGCATACCAAATTTGGTGAAATTCCATCCAATGGTCTTTGAGATACAGATGTGTGGCATTTATAGCGCCCCCTATAGGCTGAGCTCAAAATGCTTTGGTAGGCAGCTTCCAAGTCTCATTGTGGACCTACCCACCAAGTTTGGTGATGATAGGTCAAAGGGTGTGGGAGTTATGGCCAATCAATTCTAAGCTCCGCCCACAGCCAACATTCATTGGTCCGTGGCGGCCATGTTTTTTGACCAATCTGGCTCATTTGTAATAGAAATGTGTCTTGTCATCCCCCAAAGCCATGTACCAAATTTGGTGTTGATGGAGTCAAAATTGTAAAAGTTTATGTCACTTTACTGTTTTTCAAATTATGCAAATTAGCAAAAAATCTAGTCAGGCGGAGCTTAATGGTCCTTGAGGCTTTTTTGTAGAGCACATTGAGCTGGACCTGTGTGTCAAATTTCAAGTCAATCAGACTTATGGTGTGAGGGGCGTGGCCTCCCAAAAAAGTCATTTTTAAGCCTTAATTACAGCGCCACCATGTGGCAGACTGGGCTCATATTTTAATAAAAGTTGATGCACATCATTTCCAATCATTGGGCCAAGTTTCAGGTTTCTGGCTGATTCCAGCTCACGGGAATTTGAGCTCAAGCGGCAGACAACAAAAAATAATAATAACCCTTCGGGGTTAGAACCCTAATAATAATAATAAACCGGTACAATCTTAGAAGGGTTCTACCCCTTCGGGGTTAGAACCCTAATAATAATAATAATAATAATAATAATAAACCGGTACAATTTTAGAAGGGTTCTACTCCTTCGGGGTTAGAACCCTAATAATAATAATAATAATAATAATAAACCGGTACAATCTTAGAAGGGTTCTACCCCTTCGGGGTTAGAACCCTAATAATAATAATAATAATAATAATAAACCGGTACAATCTTAGAAGGGTTCTACCCCTTCGGGGTTAGAACCCTAAAAATAAAGTTCTAGCAGAGCTCTAGCCTCCCACATGTCTTCACATGGTGCTTCAACCTGAAGTTCATCAGTTCAGTTCATCCTTGAGTCCAAGTAAGTGTTTTAAGTAATTTTAAGAATTTCCCTCAAGGTATTCTTGAGATATCACATTTACAAGAATGAGACAGACAAGGTCACAGTGACCTTGACCTTTGACCCTTGACCACCAAAAACCAATTAGTTCATTGTTGAGTCCAAGTGGACACTTGTTCCAAATTTTAAGAAATTCCCTTCAGGTGTTCTTGAGATACTGCAATCACAATGATGCGCCTGACACCCCAAAAACATAACTCCTCTGGCCATGACTATCACCAGCGTGGAGGCATAAAAATGCTTTTAATGGGGCGTCGATGGCTTAGTGGTAGAGCAGCGCCCCATGTACAAGGCTCTTGCCGCAGTGGCCCGGGTTTGAGTCCAGCCTGCGGCCCTTTGCTGCATGTCATCCCCTCTCTCTCTCCCCCTTTCACACTTAACTGTCCTGTCCATTAAAGGCAAAAAAATGCCCCAAAAATATCTTAAAAAAAAAAAAAAAAAAATACTTTTAATTTCAGGTGGACTTGGAAAATTTATGAAAAAGCTTTGAAAATAATACTAAAAGTTGCTTAGGTAAGAAACATAACTGTTTTTTACTCCACAGGTCAGTTTTAGGATACTTTACCTGCAACATTTGTATAGTATACCAGTTGTATATAAATTACTCACCATGTGTTAAATTCCTGAAGAAAATGTTTCTCTCACATGCCTCCACAGTGAAAAAAGAGTCCGAAAAAAGGCAAGCATCAGGCATGAAAATGGGTCAGGGGTGAAAAAGGTGAGAAGGATATGAGACCCGGCACCTGCTAGGGGGTCCCGGGGTTATGCTCCTCGATTGTTTTTTTTTTTTTTGGTGGAAAAATGAGCTTCCAAATGCTCATATCTGATTTCTTTAAGATTGACTCTAGTGGTGGTCACATGCAAAATTATAAGATTGCACAAAACAAAAGTATGAATGTATAATTAAAGGACAACTTCGGTATTTTTCAACCTGGGCTCTATTTCCCCATGTGTATGTGTGCATATGATTCATAGGTACCACTTGTTCTAAAATTGGTTCAGTATTGAGCCGCGAAACGAGCTAAACCTTCCACCTTTCTGCTCCAACACTAACTGACAGCTTACTCCACTCATTCACACTCACCACTGCCCCAGGGCCGCCACCATATCCTATTTACAGAGATACCACTGGCAATCTGAACCGGTCAGTGGCGAAAAAAAAGCACTTTTATACGGGACACATTTGCCCCCATTACCGTTTTAGCTTGTTTCACAGCTCAATACTGAACCAATTTTAGAACGAGTGGTACCCATGAATCATACGCACACATACACATGGGGAAATAGAGCCCAGGTTGAAAAATACCGAAGTTGTCCTTTAAGTACAAATAAAGTATCTTTACATGTTCACATATGTTGTATAAGAGACGAGACCAGGGTCGGACTGGGACACAAATTCAGCCCGGGACATTCAGGCGCACCAGCCCACAGGTTTCTACCTATAATACTCTATATGCTTGTACACACTACACAAACACTGTCCTCAGAATCAACTGCATAAGAAAATTAGCAGTTTAATTCCAGACTATAAAATAAATGCAATAATAAATTGGCCACAAATGGCTATGTGCTTATTATTTAACTTAAAATAAGAACTTATGACTCTATCCTAATGCATCTAATTTTATGCACAATATAATTGTCTGCCCTGTCCTGCCCAGCCCTGCTCTTGTATTTAAGACCAATTTATATCTTAAGGGCTCACAGCCATGAACTATGGAGCTATAAATTGGGCAACAGGCCCTATAGTCAACTTTTAGTCAACTTATTACTACAACAAAAAGTCCCACACCAGCCTCAGCCCGTCGACCAACACCGCGGCCAGACAGGTCGGTTATTTTGGAGCACTTTGCTGCCACTTCTTTTAAAGATTTAAGTTTTTTATTCTAGTTTTTCCACGCCACCCTTTCTTTTGTTACCATTTTTATCCATGTTTTCTGTCTAACGGTCAAACTAGCCTGGTCTGCCATGAGTAATGACTGATGACTGCGGCTGAGCCAATCAGATTTCAAGAAAAATGAGAGCCTCTTTCATATTGGAAGAAGCCACTCTTATCTCCTTCTTCAAGCATCAAAACATAAGATTGACACCTACATTCCCTCTGAACATCTCACAGCAAACAAACATGAGAGGGATGCGCATTGCAGCACTGACAGCTAACATCTAGCAACTAGCAACTAGCTTGACATTCACTAGTCTCACTGGGCCAGCCCCATCGGCCCACTTGGTGACTGACCCATTGGGATGCGTCCCGAACGTCTCTATTGCCAATCTGCCATTGGACAAGACTGACAACTTCTCTCATGAAATGCCCGTGCACATACAGTGGTGGAAAAAAGTTTTCGGACACCCTTAAAATTTTACACAATCTCAAATATTATCATGAAATATTTGTGGAAAAATCTTTTTTGTGTTTCAAAAGGTGTGGCTGCATTAGACAGATACAAACAAATACAAATTATATTTTTTTGTTTATTGTTTACAAGAAAAACTAACAAAACTAAATTCTTGACAGTTTCAATATGTCAGTTCTCAACATTGTCGGTATCAAAGTCAACAAATAACAGAGAATGTGTTCAAAACTGCACAAAAAATAAATAAACCATCACATCATCAAATTAATATTTAGTAGTCCTGCCATTGGCACGTAGTAGAGCTCTAATCCTGGCTGGCATGTTCCCCACGAGCCTTTCACACTGTTGAGGGGTAATCTTGTCCCATTCTTCTTGAATTACTGCTTTTAATTCTTCTAAATTCTTTGGTTTATGCTTTGAAACAGACCTTTTGATAATCCACCACAGATTTTCAATGGGGCTCATGTCCGGGGATTGAGCTGGCCACTCTAAGACCTGGATACTGTGCTCCTGCAGCCAAGTTCTACTGGCCTTGGATGTGTGGCAAGGGGCATTATCTTGTTGAAACATCCAGTTTTTACCTCGACAGAACAGTGCACACGCAGAAGGGAGCATGTGGGTTTCGAGAATGGTACAATACTTGGTAGAGTTCAATGTGCCATCACAGACAGTGAGATGACCAACACCAGCAGCACTCATGCATCCCCAAACCATGATACTGCCTCCACCATGCCTGACAGTAGGTATTGCACATGCTGGAGATAATGCTTCGCCTGGCCTTCTGCGTAACCTCACATTAGTAGGAGGAAGATAAAGCTGGAAACTGGACTCATCTGACCACAAAATCTTCTTCCAATTCCTGGCTGTCCAGTTCTTGTGTGCCTGGGCCCAGCGACGCCGGGCTAACCTCTGTCTCTCATTGATCAGGGGCTTCTTGATAGCCTTGTAGGACCTTAAGCCATGATCTAAAAGTCGGCCACGTAAAGTGCGGGTGGAACACTGGACACCAGTTTGGTTTGACCACTGCTGCTGAAGCTCCTGTGATGTCATTCGGCGGTTTTGCCTGCACATGCGGATCAGGATGCGGTCATTTCTTGCTGAAGAGACCCTCGGACGCCCAGATCTTGGTTTGTCTTCCAAGCTATTGGTTCGTCTGTATTTTTGCAGAGTGTATCCAACTGCTGAAGGACTGCATCTGCACTTCCTGGCTATCTGGCGGCAGCTGTACCCTTCCTGGCTGAGAATCTTTATCTTCAGGCGTGTTTCCTGCGTTAGGTTCCTTGTTTTAGCCATTTTTGTGTCTGAAGAACTTTCAAATGTGCTGGCTTTATGTAGACACGAAGCTTGGCAACAAAAATTGTGTCTTTTAATAAAAAGAACGACCATCATCACTGGTACCAAAATGACCCAATACTCAAAATTTCTTATGTATTTTTATGGAACCAATCAATTTTAAATTTTTAATGGCTTTTTTAGGATTTATTTAGTATTTTGGCTGTGACTGTACTAAAAGAAATTGCACTTGAAGACCTAAGAGTGATTCTTAATGCAATATTTCACAAATGCATGGGGTGTCCGAAAACTTTTTTCCACCACTGTATGTTCGCTACGTCTTTTTTCTGTGGCTTCGCTCCACAGACCAAAAACTCTCATACAACTCATGCAGCGTAATCCAAATCTAAATTATCCAGTTGTATGTTCAGTATTTCACAAACACATGCATTTTTGCTAAAAAAAAAAAAAATAGGATTTAAAACATGCCAGTAAAAACAGTCCCAGGTATGGCTGAATAGTGTGCATGGGCACACATGTGCTTTTGAATTCTGCTCAAGCGGAGCTCACACACACGTGCCCAGGCACGCTCAGGCTGCTGCTCGTACGTGGAATGTTAAAAACTGTATCACTTTAGTGAGGTCCTGAACAAACAACTGGATAAATGATACTTGGATTATACTGCATGAGTTGTGTGAGAGTTTGTAAACAGATGTTTTGATACGGTATTGCTGTTGTTTAACGTGGTCCTCATTTACTTCAATTCATGAAGAATGTTGAGGAATGTTCGCCCAACCAGGACCCACATTAACCCATGAAAGGGCTTTCTCCATTGTTGCTCCCACCCTCTGGAACTCACTCCCTAAATACATCAGAGACTCCTCCTCACTCTCCACCTTTGAGAAATCCTTTAAAACACACCTCTTCAAAACGGCCTAAAACCTCTAAAAAAACAGTGTTCTTCTTCTTCCTCTCTGCATCGTTTCCCTGCTTAAGGATTATTTCATCTCTGTATTGTTTTTTTAATTTGTTTCGTTGTTCTAAAGCGTCTCTGAGTATCCAAAAAAGCGCTATATAAATCCAATGTATTATCATACCTGTAGCTCACTGTGAAAAAAAATTGACTTGTTAAATGGTAAAGCACTTAACACCTTAGCACCTTTCTAGTCTTCTGTAGTGCTTTTACACTACAGCGCTGCATTCACACATTCACCCATTCACACACACACACACACACACACACACACACACACACACACTGGTGGCTGAAGCTCTGTACAAGTTGCCACCTGCTCATCAGTTAACCATTCACACACATTCATACACTGATGGCACAGCCATTGGAAGCAGTTTGGACGACCTGCTCTCCCTCCTAAGCCACAGCCACAGCTGCACTAAATGAGATGTGAATAATATTTCAGTGAGATTACCTTCCAGGTTCTGTGAGGCAGAAAGCTGCGATGTGTTCTCCTGAGGCCAGTTTGGGAAGATATTTCTGCTTCTGGGCTTCATTTCCTGCTATCAGAATCCCCTAAAACACCAACCAGCTGTTAGCCAATCACAAAAGAATCAGCCAAAATACCTTCCTCACTGTTACAACACCAATCATGTCATCATAAACTAAAACTGTCACTGCATTTTCTCCACAGAACATATATGCAGATGATGAGCCAGGTGAGGAGAGGAGTTTTTCTAACAAAACATAAAGTTTCATTTACAACTCTGTTACACTGTGTGATTTTTACCTTCAGTCCAATGGCTTGATGTGCAGCCAGTGTTACGGCAATAGAGCCATCTAATGAGGTGATCTCAGCCAGTCGTGCATACATTGTGTTGGACAATCCCAGACCCCCTGGGATAAGCGGAAAATAAAGAAGACTATTATTGTATTTCTAACTTGCATGAACTTGTGAGAGAAATAGCTGTGGTGTCATTTTAAACTCATGGTTGTGTATAAACTGTAGTGATATATAGAGAAACTGCCTTATGATCCATGCATTGCTCATGTTGCAACAGTTGAAATGCATGGACTTTTCTAAAACTTCATTAGAGTCGTACAGAGTACAGAGTCGCTCTATGAGGACTCTAAGCTAAAAATACACATTACACAGCCCCCAGGGTGAGAACAAACTGACATCTGGTAATTCATTTAGAGTGTTTAGATAGGCAAAAAGAAATGGAATCGTCAGCGACACCACTGATTAACAGGAATCACAATATTTGCTCACTAACACACTCTTTACTGAAGCAACAACAGCAAATACAGTGTTATGTAATGTTTGTAACAGAACAGCTGTGAGGATAGCAGTGTCTGTCTGTCTGTCAGTCCACCACTTTTGTCTAGACCAAAATGTCCCAACAACATTCGAATCCTTAATAATTAATTGATTCCCTTACTGTTTCTCCTGTGCAACCATGAGGTTTACAGGAATAAAATGTTTGAATGATACTGAATGGATTGCCCTTAAGAACTACTTTAAGAACTTATATGTGGTGCAACTTGTTTGAAATTGTTTAAACTATGCAATATTCCCTTATTAAACACTGAGGGTGCCTTAACACTTGTAGTTCTGTTCATTTAGTCCAGACTAGGGTTGCAACGATATGTGATTTCCATGGTATGATAACCATCTCAGGAAATACCGCAGTTTCATTGAACTGCAGAATATTACAGAATTATTATTATCAGTCAGAGTGACCCTTAAAGGAATGAAAAAAAGGGTTACTGTTGGTTATACAAATGTTTTATTACTATAATACAAGCTTGAAACATTTTTTTAACATAAGTATGTGTACAAAGTCTCCCCTTTGAAAATATGTTACAGGTGAGATTCTCCATCAAGTTCCATTTTTTTCAGTATCATGAATAAGCAAATGTACATGGTATAATAACTATCAACTCCCATATTATGGTATACCATAAAACCGGTATACCGCTGCAACCCTAGTCTAGACCCAGGGGAACAATGATACTTTGTTACAATCAGTATGTTTATATGACATTAGTGAAAATTTATTTATCATGTTAGTCCGACTAGAACTGGACTCTTAAATACATGTAAACATGTTAGTCCGACTGAAATCCTATTAAATCAAATTTCTCAAAGTTGGACGAAACACAGCCAGATAATGTGATTGGGAGTTGAATTCCTACTGCATACTCCACAGCAGTGTGGAGTCAATATGACTCACACTGGCCGAGGCGTTCTAAGCATGCTCCACAGTTTCCACCTTGGGCTTTGACCTGGAGGTCGTACAGCATTAAATGTGTAACGGAAAAAGAAGTCGGTAACAACGTGGTGAAATCTACATCTAGAGCCGTGCATTTTTTTTTAAGATGTTTTTTGGGCATTTTGCCTTTTTGTCTTTAATGGACAGTACAGGTAAGCGTGAAAGGGGGGTGGGGGGGTGGGGGGTGACATGCAGCAAAGGGCCACAAGCTGGATTCGAACCCGGGCCGCTTCCAGACAGAAGTGGCACCATTTACCACCACCTGTTGTTTCCTATTACTTAAAAAGCCCTGTATCCAGTCTGTAACTCTGTCATCTATACAATAAGATTTTCGTTTTGACAGTAGTCTTTTATGGGGAACTGTATCAAAAGCTTTTTGGAAGTCCATATATATGCAATCAACAGAATGTCCTCTATCCAAAGCTGCAGACCACTTGTCAAGAACTGAGAGAAGCTGAAGTGTAGTTGATCTTCCAGATATAAATCCATACTGCTTATTCCTGATAAGACTATTTGATTTCATATAATCAACAATGTACATTCTGATTAGCTTTTCCATTGTCTTACATACTAGGGATGTCAAACTAACTGGCCTGTAGTTTCCTGCTAATGATTTATTTCCTTTTTTGAAAATTGCACTGATTTGTGCCTCTTTCCATTCACAGGGTAACTTCTTCTCATGCAATCCTACAAGCCAGTTCCTTTAAAATCCTAGGATGTATTGCATCTGGCCCTGGCGATTTGTAGATGTTAATATTCTGTAGAAGCTGTATAGTTTCCTCAGTAGTGATTATAAAAGGCTCTATTTGCTGAACTTCCAATCTTGGCAGTTCAGGAAATTGCCCTTCAGGTTCCTTCACAAATACACTGCTGAAGTATTCTGACAATATTTCCGCCTTTTTATTATCTTTGTCCGTTTTAGGGGATTTAATGTTATTCTGGTCAGTATACAAATCTCCAACTGAAGTCCTAATTTTTGTCCTCTTATTTATATGATTCCAGATAACCTTTGGACTCTGCATAGATTGCCTTGCTAAATCTTCTTCATAATTCTTTCTTAAATTTCGTGTTCTCATTCTCACAAAGTTTCTAACTCTGCAATACTCCTGTTGTACCTCTGGATTTTTACTTCTTACTGCCTTTTTTGCAAGGATATTTTTCTCATTAATTTTCCTTTTCATAATGTTGTCTAGGGGAAAGTTTTGTTTTTTAATCTTATTATAAGGCCTGATTTTACTACTAGGTACAAACTTATCCTACACTTCATTCAGCTTAGCCTTAATTAGTCTCCATTTTTTATCAACATTGTGATTAGCTAAATGTAATTTCCAGTCAAAGTTTTCCAATTCCCTGCATGCTTGCTCAAAATTTGCCTTATTATAATTTTTTCTTATTAATTCATTACTCAACGGTTTTGTACAACAGATGACCTTAAATAATAAAACACAATGATCACTTTTGCCAAAGGACTCAAATACTGAACATCATCTATCATTTTTTCCTCATTTGTAACTATACGATCCAACACATGCGGTGTGTCTCCACCTCGCCACCTTGTTGGTTCTTGTACATGTTGAAACAGCAATGCATTCTGAATACAGTCCAGAAACCTATTATCTAATGACACAAGATTATTCCCCTTTACATCGGTTAAATTCCAGTCTATACTCGGCAGATTAAAGTCCCCCATAATTAATTTTTCTAAGTAGTTTCTTGTTGACACTTCCTCCATTAGAACCAAAAGATTATCATTGTTAGTGTCTGTACCACTATCAGCCCTATAAATTAGACCTACCATCAAAAACTCTAACTAACTTGATTATTACACTTAATCTCCACAAAAATATTCTCGTCAAACTCAGTCTCTGTTACAATTTCTTTAACTTCTAATGATTTATGAATATAAAGCACTAATCCCCTACCTATACTGTTATCTATATTCCTTGAAAACATATTGTAGCCCCCTATGTCATCCAAATTAAATTCTGACGGGTTCATTTTCTGCCTATGATTCTTAGGCTTAACCTCAGTGATTCCGATAATATGGATAAGTGGAAGTACCTGAAAACAAGCAGTAAATTCATGCAATTTGTTGTGAAGTTGATCTGCATTTGTATATAAATACATAATGCTCTGTAGAGGTGGAGATTTACATTCAAGTTGTGATTTAACAGAGACAGGCTTATGAGAAAGTCAAGGAGTCTTTGGGATTCTCACCACTCTCCTTGCCCGGGGGGGGGGGGGACGGACTTTGTAGGTAAATTTGCCCGATGATTTTCATTGCTTTTCTTTTGCCTCTTCATACAACTCTCTCTCCTTCTCTCTCTCAGTCTTAGTAAGATCGTTCGCAATTCTCAACTTTTTGTACCTGTCCATTTGGTGCAGCACAGAAATCTTCCTAAACAAGTTGATCTTTAACTCCATACTTTGCAGTGTGACCAGAAGCAGTTGCCCCGATCTTGCCGAATCCCCTGTGTCTTCACTCTGGTTGTATTTTCCAAGCCAGGTTACTCTCACAAACGATATGAGTGAAAATTACTGAACTGAACATACTGAACTATGTCATTTATTTCTTTATATTATTGGGTGAACGCAAAATCTCAGCACACCTGAAGGCACAGGTGCGTAGGAAGAGGGCGTAACCCAAAACGTGTCCACAAAATCAAAGAAACCTGACCTTCATCAGACATGATGTCTGATGAAGGTCACATCGACCGAAACGTTACGCCAATAAATGTTTGACTGAGAGCGATACAGTGTGCGGGAACCTTTCTTTGATTTTATATTATTGGGAAAATTCTTTTTTCATAAACACAAATTCTTAGATTCACAACCCTGTTTCCATTTGTTGTTGATTGAATTAAACTAAATGCTGAACTCTCCTGCTCTTACAAACAGCAGAAAAAGTAACAGGTTTTTAGTACATTACAAAAAAGCATTTAATGAAACCTCCTATGTGAAATGAACTGTCTGTGAGGTTTTTTTTTGGTTTGTTTTTGTGTTTTTCCTAATGCCCATTCTTAGTTTATTATAAGAATTCTAACATCTATGAATTGATGTTAAAATTATTTAATTTCCAGCTTTTGTAGAATGTCACTCATTTTTCATTGCAATTTGTTTTCAGCCCTCATATGATCTTATATATTATTATATATTATTATTATATATATATATATATATGTATTGTTGACGAAAAAAAAACAAAAAAAAAAACTAACAAGCTGAAAGGGGGCACATCACCACCTGTCAGAACAGAGTTGGGCATACTTAGGTCAATAAATCGATTCCCCTCCCATGCTTGTATACTAGGACAGTAGTCCCTCAAAAGGCCTAGTCGAGCTAGAAAAATAGCTCCATTTAACTGTGCATGTTAACGTACTGAGTTCTGCTCACACTGACATTTTTACTAACAAACCAAGAAAAGCAAATACAAATTTATACAGACTGACAGGTGACTCATTGATTGGACAGTTTTAGTTTGCCACCCTACATCATCAAGATCCACTTGGGCAGAGGTGTCCAAATTTTTTTGAAGACTAGCTAATGTGAAAATATCTGGGGGCCAGTTGCTGCTTACATCATATGTTTAAAAAAATCCCATAGAAATGAGACAAATACATCTGTTTTATCTTTCACTGGAAAAGTATTTAACTTTCCTCCGCTGCCCATGATCAGGATTGTGTGTACACAACAATTAGCAATATTGATTTATATTAGGCCTACCTAACACAACCAGAAGTCTTGTGGCTCTGAAAAGTGCTTTCTTCTCGACCTTTTTGATTGGTCTCCCACGTAGGGTTATGCGATCATTAGAAGAATGTCCACTATCACAACTGCCGACAACACCGAATGCTTCTTCAAGCACCTCCATCATCTAAAAAACGCGGAAAACTAGTTGTAAACGCGGGAAAAAGGTTGTAAACAGGACGTGACGAAATATTTACAGTACAGGCCAAAAGTTTGGACACACCTTCTCATTCAATGTGTTTTCTTTATTTTCATGACTATTTACATTGTAGATTCTCACTGAAGGCATCAAAACTATGAATGAACACGTGTAGAGTTATGTACTTAACAAAAAAAGGTGAAATAACTGAAAACATGTTTTATATTCTAGTTTCTTCAAAATAGCCACCCTTTGCTCTGATTACTGCTTTGCACACTCTTGGCATTCTCTCCATGAGCTTCAAGAGGTAGTCACCTGAAATGGTTTTCCAACAGTCTTGAAGGAGTTCCCAGAGGTGTTTAGCACTTGTTGGCCCCTTTGCCTTCACTCTGCGGTCCAGCTCACCCCAAACCATCTCCACTGGGTTCAGGTCCGGTGACTGTGGAGGCCAGGTCATCTGCCGCAGCACTCCATCACTCTCCTTCTTGGTCAAATAGCCCTTACACAGCCTGGAGGTGTGTTTGGGGTCATTGTCCTGTTGAAAAATAAATGATCGTCCAACTAAAGCAAACCGGATGGGATGGCATGTCGCTGCAGGATGCTGTGGTAGCCATGCTGGTTCAGTGTGCCTTCAATTTTGAATAAATCCCCAACAGTGTCACCAGCAAAACACCCCCACACCATCACACCTCCTCCTCCATGCTTCACAGTGGGAACCAGGCATGTGGAATCCATCCGTTCACCTTTTCTGCGTCTCACAAAGACACGGCAGTTGGAACCAAAGATCTCAAATTTGGACTCATCAGACCAAAGCACAGATTTCCACTGGTCTAATGTCCATTCCTTGTGTTTCTTGGCCCAAACAAATCTCTTCTGCTTGTTGCCTCTCCTTAGCAGTGGTTTCCTAGCAGCTATTTGACCATGAAGGCCTGATTCGCGCAGTCTCCTCTTAACAGTTGTTCTAGAGATGGGTCTGCTGCTAGAACTCTGTGTGGCATTCATCTGGTCTCTGATCTGAGCTGCTGTTAACTTGCGATTTCTGAGGCTGGTGACTCGGATGAACTTATCCTCAGAAGCAGAGGTGACTCTTGGTCTTCCTTTCCTGGGTCGGTCCTCATGTGTGCCAGTTTCGTTGTAGCGCTTGATGGTTTTTGCGACTCCACTTGGGGACACATTTAAAGTTTTCGCAATTTTCCGGACTGACTGACCTTCATTTCTTAAAGTAATGATGGCCACTCGTTTTTCTTTAGTTAGCTGATTGGTTCTTGCCATAATATGAATTTTAACAGTTGTCCAATAGGGCTGTCGGCTGTGTATTAACCTGACTTCTGCACAACACAACTGATGGTCCCAACCCCATTGATAAAGCAAGAAATTCCACTAATTAACCCTGATAAGGCACACCTGTGAAGTGGAAACCATTTCAGGTGACTACCTCTTGAAGCTCATGGAGAGAATGCCAAGAGTGTGCAAAGCAGTAATCAGAGCAAAGGGTGGCTATTTTGAAGAAACTAGAATATAAAACATGTTTTCAGTTATTTCACCTTTTTTGTTAAGTACATAACTCCACATGTGTTCATTCATAGTTTTGATGCCTTCAGTGAGAATCTACAATGTAAATAGTCATGAAAATAAAGAAAACGCATTGAATGAGAAGGTGTGTCCAAACTTTTGGCCTGTACTGTACATTTTTACAGAGGATTGCGTTCGCACGGGATTAATATTACCCGAGGTATTTTCTCCGGACCGTTTTACAGAAGGTAAAAGTCGCGGTAAATTTTACTAACATTATCCGTAATGATTACAGACACGGAGCACTCGGACGGGACTAAAATCCCTGGTAATAATTACTTTACCCCACATCTCCACACTAAAATAATCCCGTCTGAATAGGGCTTTAGACTGCAAATGGACCTCATGTTATGTATATGACTAACAGGTAGAGACAGCAATGATTCAGGGCTTATTAATGTGGGATCGCTGTCACACACTTTGGACCTAATGGACTGACAAAGTACACGGAGTCCGATACAAGCCCAGCAGTTTTAACTGCTTTTAAATCAAGAAAAATACCCTCACTGATGTGCATACATGTTAATGTGGCTACCAAACAATTAGCATTAATAGGTTATATGCATGGCCTTGTATAGATCACTTTTAAAAATTCCACACAGCTTTAATGATCAGCAGATGGATGTATTAGCAGTTTAAATTTTGAAATCATGCAGAGTCAGCTGGTCTCAGTTCAGTTGTTTGGTCCACACCAGGGTTTGACTGACTTTTACACCAGCTCAAATGAACCATACTAACTAGGCAAACAGACCTGAGTTTGTTTTAACTGAACCAAACAGGTGAAGTGTGAAAAAAGCCTTAGGTTATAAGTAGGCTAAGTTTAAACAGCTGTTGCAACAAGCTCCAGGTCACAATCATCTCACCATACTCCTCAGGAACCATGATCCCAAACAGCCCAAGCTCCTTCAGCCCATTCAAAGTCTCTGGAGGGATTTTGGCTTCTCTGTCAATCTTCGCTGAGTCAACTGAAACCACAATAACCAGTCATTCACTGTCAATTCATCAACTTACTTTGAGGCTTGCAAGATCATTATTCACAGCCAACTGTATGCTGAAAGCATGTGCAGTTTTATTTAACTCTTGCATCCAGCAGATCTCCTCTCTCACCTTTCTCATTAAAGAATTTTTCCACAGGTGAAACAAGCTGGTTGATTTCCTCCAATTCTTCGTTTCCAATTTCTGGATACGGGAAGACCTCTGCCTGCAAAACAAACACACTACTTTACATGCTATATTAGCAGCTCCTCATGTTTAACTGCTCTGCTTCTGAGTTCAGATACCACAACTACATGAACACACACACAGTGGGCAATTGAATTTTCTGACTTGATCTGACAATAAAGCATCATCATCATCATCATCATCATCATCATATTCCAGTGTAATCAGTAAAAGGAAATACCAAATAAGAGAATAATGCTTCTTGATTTTTTTTTTGCTTAATTTAACAGACAAAAATTACCCTCAGCTCCAAATTCTTGATTTACTGCATTTGCTTATTTACCCAAATGAAAATTATATACAGTTGCCTGCAAAAGTTTGGGCACCCCTGGTCAAAATTTTATTTACTGTGTATAGCTAACCAAGTACAGCTTTATTATGTTTAGATTGGGGGACTGTGAGGGCCATGGCAAAACCTTCAGCTTGTGCGTCTTGAGGTGGTCTATTGTGGATTTCAAGATGTGTTTGGGATCATTGTCCTGTTGTAAAAGTCATACTCTCATCATCTTCAGCTTTTTTACAGATCGTGTGATGTTTGCTTCCAGAATTTGCTGGAATTTAACTGAATCCATTCTTCCCTCTACCTGTGAAATGTTTCCTGTGCCACTGGCTGCAACACAAGCCTGAAGCATGATCAAACCACCTGCGGGTTTAACAATTGGACAGGTGCTCTTTTTTCTCTAAACATACAAACATAACTTCAGAAGTCCACAGGACGTATTTCCAAAAAGCATCAGGCTTATTTAGATGCTCCTTTGCATCAGTTATTTTACATTTTAGGGCACAGAGGAGCCCATGGCTGCTGATTGTTGGGACAAGGTTTCGGGAGTCAGAAAATAGATAATTTTTGAAAGATTTTTGAAATTTGAATCACCTGGCCTTTCCTAATGATGACTGTGAACAAGCCAGAGCCCTAACATGCTAATTAAGGTCTAAGACCCTGGTGCAAGTTGTCTAAGAGCTCAAATGTAAATTTTTTTCACTCTAAAATTGTTCGAAACAAAATTTATTACAGTACTCTGTCTCAAAATGTCGAAAGAATGTTTAATCTTTAACTCCATGCCTTTTGGAGATCAGTTCATCTTGTACTCACTTGACTATTCACAGTACAAGAAAATTTGACTAGAGGAGCCCAAATGTTTGCATGCCACTGTATATATCTGATACACTGAAATAACAGCTGCAGCTTTCTAGTTTCAGCCCAGCTTATTTTTCATGAGCTTCTTGATCGATATGCTGAAGGTCCTGCTTCAAAGCTATTATGTTAAACTTATATTATATACTCTGGGTAATATTTTTAGTAATGGGGACATTTTCTGTTTCACAACTGTGAAAACTGCAATCGAATAAAGCTAATTTGGGTATAAAAAAGAAAACAGACATTATGTGGGTCCACAAAATCAGTCTTCCATTCATCGTATATGGAGCAGCTCCACACTTTATACTCTATGACATCACAAGTTTGAGACTTCCTTCTCTGGTGTCTGGCTTTGACAGATAGCAGCTCATGAACACATATATCGATTGAACTTTCCTAGGCCATGGAAATAACATTGTGGAATCCTTAATTTGGATAGAGTTCTCCCTTTAATTGTATAATAATGATAGCAGCAGCAACCGACGATTCTTCATGTCATACATTTACCCAGTAGCCTAGCGTTACCTCTGACGTAAACTACAGTTTTCTCTTGATAGCAGGTCGCCTCTTGGTACAGTACAGATAAGGTTAAATGGTCGGGATTAGTTAAGGTTGGGGTGAGCTTCATGGAACACAGGGGGAAACAGATACCGACAGGGAAACTGTCTACAATACAACTAACGTTAGATAGGAAGACAGGGTCAAAGCTTCATCCGCCCATCACCAGCTTACTTTACGCCTAAGTTAAAGAGACTTTCACCTTGTTCACCTGACCGAGGAACAACTCCTTGGCATACGCGAGGTTTCTTGAGTGCGTTTCAATGGACCTCCGCTGCTGAAAGCGTACGTCTTCTTTCCCAGCATGCCTCACATTACCGGCGAGCAGGCGCTGTCCGATGTGAACGGATTTAGACAGGATGACCAATCTGTTTACATTCATCATTCTTCTGGCACAGACCTCTACTTCGTATTACATACAACCACAACCACGATACCTTTTACCCGTTTCTGTCTCATGATGATGACGTACACAAATGGTGAGTTCAAAGAGCCTTGTAAACAAAGAACATGGATACCAAGAGGCGAAGC
Source organism: Epinephelus fuscoguttatus (assembly GCF_011397635.1). Lineage (NCBI taxonomy): Eukaryota > Metazoa > Chordata > Actinopteri > Perciformes > Serranidae > Epinephelus > Epinephelus fuscoguttatus. The sequence goes on from NC_064752.1 coordinate 50,364,380, forward strand.
TCCGTTGAATTTTTGCCAACAGCCACTAGCGCCACTAGGGGCGCTGCGGTAGCGCTGCCGCCATTTTGGACTGTTGCGCCCAGACAACATGTGTGATATCAAGGAGAGAGGAGGAAAAAAAGTAAAAGAAAACAGTGTAGTGCAATTAACTGCAACAACTATCAGTGGCTTACGGGGTGATTTTGAAGGAGTAATTAAGTTAATCTTCTCATAAGTGGATGTAATATGTAGATATGTAATATGTAGACTGCCATTAAGTCTATATTTTGCTTTACAAAAACGTGAAAAAGAAGCTGTGACCAAGCTATCACGAGGTGAGTAGCATTGTAAGCATAATTAATAGCGATATACTTCAGTTTGTCTGTGTGTTTTTGTATGCAAGCGGGTCTGCTGCGGTCTGCTGACAGTCCAAAATGGCGGCGGTAGAACGAAACCATGGGCGAGTCTGTTGCTATGGGGCGTTCTATTGAGCTTCGCCTCTTGGTATCCATGCTCTTTGTTGTAAACGTAAACTGTTCGCCCATATGTCTATGTGTTCGCCCATAGACATATATACATAGACGCCGCATTGACTACCACTGCCTATTGGAGCCGATGTCCTCGCCGGCCGCCATCTTGGATGGGTCTCGCTTCGTCTCCACAGTGCATTCACTTCTACTGAGGAAGGAGCTGTATGCACAAGTAAAATAGAATAACTCACTTAATTTTCAACTGATTTTCACGCGGTTTGGTTTGTTACAAACGGCACACATGTAGTTATGATACAGGATGCTTTCGTACATTAAAAATGCGGGATTTCATGCTTTAATACTTTCTGCAGATAGCAACAGCATGTTATTTAGGTCACAACATAGTATATATATATATATATATATATATATATATATAGTATATATATGTACACACACACACACACACAGTATTTATATACTGTATAAACATACTGAATAAACACCATATACATAATACAAAACATAGTATAGCATATTATGTATAGCACACCTCTGTGCACATATTCACTTTTCCACCAGCTGTGCTGCAAATATCCCCTGCTGCTCATCCTTCTGTATCTTTTTTCAAATTATCTTGACCACAGTCCCATTTTCATAGTTATAATACCAATACCAAAATTAATTTCAGTGTTTATGTAAATACTGAAAATATTTTTTACTACTTTTGAGGGATCACAGCAGTCAGTGTAATAAGAATAAGAACTTTATTAATCCCCGAAAAGAAAATTTCAAAGAAGTCTGTAAGATCATCTATTTAACAAAGAATTGTTAAGTCTGATGGCTGTGGGTATAAAAGAGAGTGTGTGAGAGAAATAAACTCAATCAACAATCAAGCTTTTTCTTTATTAAAATATATTAATAAATTTATTAACATGCTATACTATGTTTTGTATTGTGTATGTTGTGTTTATACAGTATATATATATATATGTGTGTATATATCTATATCTATATATACGTATATGTATATATATCCATCCCACTCTGGGGTTGAGGTGAATAAAATAACTGTACTGTGACCTAAATAACATGCTGTTGCTATCTGCAGAAAGTATTAAAGCATGAAATCCTGCATTTTTAATGTATGAAAGCATCCTGTATCATAACTACATGTGTGCCTTTTGTAACAAACCAAACCGCGTGAAGATCAGTTGAAAATTCAGTGAGTTATTCTATTTTACTTGTGCATACAGCTCCTTCCTCAATCAAAGTGAATGCACTGTGGAGGCGAAGCGAGACCCATCCAAGATGGCGGCCGGCGAGGACGCACTCAGGCAGTCAATGCGGTGTCTATGTATATATGTCTATGGTGTTCGCCGAGGATAGAGTGCCGAAGTCACGCCCCTTCCGGTAGAGCTCATGGGACCTTGGATCGTAAAAAAAAATATGAATGGCAGTGAATGGGGAGAGCAATATTATCTTTTGTTCCCGTTTGAGTTGCGACATGAAATCCAAATATGTTGTTAATGAATTTAAAACATAAATTTTAAGGTCAAGAAAGTCATACTTTGTGGTAAAACTGTTGAGATATAAGCTTTTTAATTAGAAAGACTCAAGAGTACACAGGAGGAGGTCGCGTATGTGACGTCATAGCTTTCGCTCGCTTTCCTGCAGCTTGGCCTCCCTGGCATACTACTACTACGTACTACCACTAGATACTACTCCTACCTACTTAACAAGTTGGGTCCATTCGGACATACTAAAAGATTGGTGGGAAAACACTCCATCCACTGGCAGAGCAGATGGAGTGCCTACGAAAGCACCCCATCTGCTGGCGTGGCTGAGGTACTGCACCAAAATCTGAACGCACCTGTGACTATTGAAATTGCCCAAAAATGAAGCAGGCCACACTTTACCCACCAGCAACATGTCTGCAAGCTCTCTCATGCTTCTCAACATGCAAAATGCGAGGTGTCTGTGAGCTTTTGCACATAAAAATTAATTCACTGCCACAGTAAGCAATGACATGACATGCCACACTCAAAACTTTATATTGTTTTTGAAATAATCCAACCTGTTATGGTGATGACAACCATTATCATCACTTCTCATAAGTGTCACAATGCCAACATCATGTGTCAGTCAAGCGATTAGTTCATTGAATATCAATATCTAGATACAGCATTTCCACCAGCACATTCTGTCACGTGTGTCGGCTGAGTCACTTGAACACCTGTCACCTCACACAGTACAATGACATCCAATAAAACTGCTCTGCCATGATGTACTTTCATTATGCCAAACTTAATCATCATTTGTTTTAACAGTACTAGTATTTATAAATTAGCCTTACTTATTTTATTATTGTTGTTGTCTTTTGAATGTCAAACGAATGTGAATGTCCAATATCAAACTAACTTAATACCGGTATAAAACGGACCGCTTTGTTCATAATCATAATAGCAGAAATACATTTTTGACCAATGAAAACTGTGTGTGTTGATAATTGTATATTTGTGCAACTTAAATCTTTAGCTTGTTGCACATAATGAAGGAGGCGTACAGACCTGTGCAGCCACAACAATGCGACATTAATGTAACAAAGTGTGCGTGTAGTTACATCTGTATTGATGCGCTGCTCCAGTCGCCAGCTGCCGTTGCTCCACCATGATGTTTTGAATCTTGCCAGGCAGCGACCATGCTGCATTTAGGGTTAGGTTAGACTGATGAGGGCGGTAACATGCCGTGCAACGTCTACAATGAAGAAGAAGATGAAGAAGATGCCCGTGGTGCATTTTGGGTAAGTAGTAGCCCTGCAGTATGCTCTGCCATCATACTAAAATGTAGACGTGTTTAGTAGGGGTGGTAGCATACTGCTCCTCCCTACTACGGTTTCGGACATAGCCTACTACATACTAATTTGGTCTGCTACAATCCATACTACTTGGCCTTTCGGACACAGCCTGTGTGTTTTGTGCCAGGTTGCAGACACTCCAAGCTGCAGGAAGGAGACGAGTACGGCTTAGTGATGTGACATTCGCGAACGAGCCGAGTCTTTGAACCGGCTCTTAAGAGTGAACAAGCCAGTTCCTAATTTCTTTGTTTTTTGCTTTAATTTACTCTGTATCCATTAATTTCAGATTATTTGATCTGGAACAAGTTGAGAGAGACTAGTTTGTGAGGGAAAGGGAAAGACAGGGCAGCCGCTGAATCATTCACTTCAGAGAGCCGGTTCAAAGACTCGGCCCGTTTGCAAACGTCACATGACTAGTAGGAAGCTAACCCACTTTCCACTAGCACTTGCTTGTATTGACAGGCTTGTTGTTTGCCAAACTTTATATCTGCAGAGTCTATTCTGGGTCCACGTTACAATATCCAGATCACGTGATGTGATAAATCAGCAATGCGATTCGTCGATGAACCCACTATCAACCCCCCCACACACACAAACACCAAAAAAACAAACCAAACCAAAAAAACAACAACGAACGAACAAACGGACAGTGTTAATTTTGTCAACTAAAACTTAAACGAAAACTTTGCGTTGACGACCATTTATTCCGTGACTAATTTGTGACGAGAACGTAAATTTAATAAGAACTGACAAGAAAACTAAAACGAAATCTGTGTTCATTCTGAAGTAAAAACGTGATGAAAAAGCTGATGCTGGCCGGCCGGACAATCTGGATTACAACCATCCTCAATGCCTTGATTGTTTTCCTTTTTAACCAATTAATTATCTAAACTCAAATTCAATCCTATCCTTCTGATTGGATGACCTCCCCCCTGCCCTCCGTGCGGTGGCGGTGCACGTCCAGTTTTGCCACACAGAAGCCTTGGCTCCACAGTGGGAAGCCGGGAACAACGCCTGTAAAACTCTGTAAAAGTACACCAAAGCATACCTCTTCGTTTCCAAATATTTATTTGAAAACAAAACCATTCACACGGTCAATAAAAAAACATTTTGTTAATAATAAAAAATGAATGTAATCTCAACTGCGGCTGAACTGCAATGTTCATTCATTCATTCATTCAATCGCTTGTTCAGTGTGTGTGTGTGTGTGTGTGTGTGTGTGTTAGTATGTATCAATAAAAAAAGTTTCCACTAATTATTTCGGTGTTTATTTCTTTTATTCTTAAGTTTTGGTTTTTTTTTTTTTATTAAAATGCATAATATAGCCAACAATATTATAGACCAAAAGTTAATCTAATTTATTATTGTAGAATGTATTCAGCAAATCACCACTTTAAACTTTGCAGCATGCAAAAAAAAAAAATCATTAATATAAAATATATAATTATAAAAAGCCGACAAATAGTGTTAATTAATTGACATGAGGTTGTCAGTCCTATTCTATAGTCTGTAATATAACATATAACATATATTTTCACTCTCATATTTATATATTTGAACACACACACTGACTGTGTTTACAAGGTCTTTAGTATCCCGGTTTTGATTGGGTTTTTTAAGTATCCCGTTTTTGTGTTTGTGCATGTAAACACCATATCCCGAATTCAGAAACCGGGTTATGCCCTTTTCCCGGTTTCAAGAAACCCGGTTTTGCCACCTGGAGTACTCCGATAGAAGCCGGGATACTGGAGCATGTATACGCCTTATCACGGTTTCATGAATGGTTCAACTACGTCACACAGCCGGCTGAAGGATGCCCTACTCATTCTGAAGTTTTCTCTCTACTCTGAATCTGTAAACTCCATGAGAACGATCCTATCCCACCAGTCACAGCTACGTATTTTCATCCACTGTTGCCTTGTACTGCGTGGTGGCAGTGACAGCCGAATACTAGAGCTTGAGATTCTCTGCGTGAGCCCGAGCCCGGCCTAATAATGTCAAAATATTATTTACAGACTGATTTAACAGACGATCACTGCTGCCACGATCACTGGAAAGTCTGGGAGAGGCTTCCACAGAGGAGCGCCCAGTTTGCACCAGCTTTAAACACGTTATTTACTTCATTCAAACTGCGTGTGGCTATTAGCGCTGGTGTTAGTGAATTAGACCTTGTTTATCAGTGAGAATCATTTGCATAGAAATGTCCAATTTTTTTTTACAATATTTATTCACAGCCCTTCACCACGTGGATCCTAAAATAAACACCTGTTTTATTACATAATCATGCTTCCGTGTTGCGCCATTCATTAAGATCCTATGTTTCTGTCATTCAAATAACAAGACTTGTGGTTTAATACTCTTAATTGTAACAGCCAACTTATTGAAAAATGTCAGGTTTAAATCGGGCTCGGGTCCATAATTACAGTTAATTGGACGGGCCGGGCCGGTCCCGGACATAACGTGCACAACGTGCATAACGGGCTGGATTTTTTGGGCCCGATCTAAGCTCTACCAAATATCTATCAAAGTTGGTGATGTATTCAATATTTGTTGTCGCTCTCTCCTCCCATTGCTGAAGATGAAGTGGATGAGCCATAGCTGTAATGCAACGTGAGTGTTTACTAACGCTAAGCCCGCTAGAAGCCACAGAGGTGTCATTTTTGTCTTACTTCTAAATATAATAAATATATCAAATTTCCCGCTCAATCTGTTGTAAACAAAAGACGTAAAAGATGTAACACACGCCTGCGCAGATAGGATGCAGTGATCAGAAAACGGGTTACTGGTATTTATCATGTATACAGGGATATGAATAACCGGGTTTCTCTGTGTTCCATGTAAACATCATATCCCAGATATGCTCAAAACCGGGATAAGCCTCAAAACCGGGATACTAAAGACCTTGTAAACACAGTCATTGACACATTTTTCTCTCATATTCATATATTTGAACACACACATTCATACACTTCGCTCTCATGCACATGCAATCATGTATACATTTAATACTATAAGTAATATATGTATGTAAAAGGAAAATGTATGTATGTTGAAAAAGAATATATGTATGTAAGAGAAGAATGTATGCATGTGTGAGTGAGAGTATAGTGGAAACGGAAGGCAGTCCATTTATCGTCTACATACTCCGGTACAGTAGGTGGCGGTATACACCTAATGAGCAATGGTTGCAATGCGCCATAAAACCAAAGGAAGAAGAAGAATTTATCGCGCTGTGATTGGCTGAGAAAGATGTTATTGACGTGGATCTGCTGTGGTGAAACTACAATGTTCTGAAGATGGACTACAAAATGCACACGATGAGAATGTATGGGGCATACGTTCTCATCGTGTTGTTTCAAGCAGGATATATAACCGTGGACCGTTGTCCACGGTGAAAGATATTGTTTAATTACTAAGGTCGGAATTGAATTAAAAAAAGGAATATAGGCTACCAGCCACAAACTGAAACGAAATTGTCACATTGAGAATGTTTGCTCACACTCACCCATCTGAATCCCAAGTAGTAAAATTAATTAATATTACTAAAGGCTGGCAATACAACAAGGCTCAAATGAATAAATGACTGATGCAAACTGAGCATATGTTACGGTGCGTGTCCCCTCCGTCCACAGCTGTGTCCGTTTGGGTAGCACTTTATAATACAGCCCGTGTTTTACGACGTAACTCCCCGTGTCTTACGGCGTAACTTCCCGTGTCTTACGACGTAACTCCCCGTGTCTTATGGCATAACTTCCCGTGTCTTACGGCGTAACTCCCCGTGTCTTATGGCGTAACTCCCCGTGTCTTACGGCATAACTTCCCGTGTCTTACCATATACTTATTGGGACTTTCATGGTAACTCTCTGACATCTACATGGCATTTTAGAGGAACCTGTTGTGTAGTTTCGCTTGTCTTACAGTAGACC